>NW_020174149.1:5075220-5081075 GCF_003031525.2 Neophocaena asiaeorientalis asiaeorientalis
GGGAAGAACCTTAAACAAACAAAAAAAGCAAACGAAGAAGGAAGGTAGGTAGCGGGGGTGGGGTGGGGACTCTCCTGGCGCGCAGCCCCGAGCCCACCATCACAGATGGGTGAGCTTGGGAACTTCCTGAATTCTTCCCTGAGAAGGATGGTGGGCGGTAAGGTCCGTGTAGGTGGGGTGCGGCTCCCCTGGCCCAGGCCCATGATGGTGGCCACTGCCCAGCGGCCCAGCGCCCCCGTAGTCCATGGCAGCCGAGGCGGCGTGGGGGAGGTGAGTTAGGCCAAAGAGGGGGGGGCCAGAGTTGCTCATGGGCTCCACATAGCTGCCCCCAACGAAGACAGGGCTTCCCTGTAAGTGTGGAGTCCCATAGCTGCCGTTGCCCTGCAGGCCATGCGCGTGCGGATCATAGTTGGGTGTGCCCCCCGCGCCCGCCCCCGTCGCGGTGTAGCGCTTCTGCGGGGGCGGCGGGGGCGCGCAGCTGGGCAGGGGTGCTGGATAGGAGGCGGGGGGCAGCCCGTAGGCGCCCTGGGGGGGCTTGGAGAAAGGCGGGGGCGACTGGGGCTCGTACGGGACGCTGTTAACCAGCGAATGCATAGAGTTAAGATAACCGCCAGCGCCAGGCGGCACGGGACTGCGACTTGGGGACTGGCCCCCTGATGATGTCAGCATGCCCTTGCCCTTCTGATCCTTCTTGTACTTCATGCGGCGATTCTGGAACCAGATCTTGATCTGGCGCTCGGTGAGGTTCAGCAGGTTGGCCATCTCCACACGGCGCGGCCGGCACAGGTAGCGGTTGAAGTGAAATTCCTTCTCTAGCTCCACCAGCTGAGCGCTCGTGTAGGCCGTGCGCGCCCTCTTGGACGACGCCTGCCCAGGTGGGCTCTTGTCACCTGCGCAGCTCTCCCCTGCGAGATCAGAGGAGAGAGGAAGAGTGGCATCAGGGGCTGCCTGCAGCCCCGCCCCGCCCCTGACCCAGCCAGGCCCCTCCTTCCTCCAGGCCCCAAAGATCCCTCCGTTTGTCAGGGCCCAGAAAGGGGAAGAAGGAACTACCTATTGTCCTCTGTCCTGGTGGGGAAACAGCGCCTGTAGCCCGTCATTGAGTAAAGCTGCAAATCATAGGCCTCTCCAAGGGGGTGTGTGGAAGGAACAGAAAAGCAGAACCCCCTGTTTGCCTTCCTGGTCTGTATTTCCCTTCTGGAGCTATTCACTTTCTGACTCATTTACTGATCCTTCAGCCCTATCAGACTACAAACTCCTTGTGGGCAGGTGTCACCATGTTCATTCCCTTCACAGTAACTGGAACGTGGGGCACCTAATATACACTCAATAAACCTTTCCCTCCATCACTATCTGACTGAAGGATTGGACAGTTGCCTCAACTGGCCACTTATTTGATCTGTCCAGTATAAACGAGTGGAGCGGAAGCTCCAATCTGGAAGGCCTTCTCTGCCAGAAAGAAGAGATCCCATTGAAAAGAGATTACATTTCTGGTGGTGAGGCCCAGCCCCCTGATGCTGGATGCTATTAATTAGGGTTCTCCATGTCATCAAGCAGCCTGCCCCAGCTTTGGCCACTAATCTTGACCATCCTTTCCTCCCTGGCCCCCCAAATCCTGGCTCTGGATGGTCCCAGATGCTCAGGTTCTGAACAGAGCACTAGCAGCTGGAGAAGCCAGCGGCAAAGGAAACGAAGAGGCTGGGAAGCCCAAGACCCAGCGCCTGTCCTCTATTGGAATCTGGTTCCAGGAGGCCCATGTGGTTCCCATTAGCATCCCCTCCCCCAGGAAATCCCTGGCTGCCTTCATTGTACTAAGTCTGAGTAGGGCCTTCCCAGAGATAAGGCAGCCACTCCATCTACTGGAGCAAAAATTTTAAATAGGCTCTGATTATAGGCAGAGCATTGATTCTGACTTGGAGGCCTGCTTTTATTCTGCCACATTTCATTGTGGGGTGGGTGCCACTGTTTCATTAGAAATGAGGAGCTGTGCTAAAAAGAGACAGTGCTGCTCAGGTTTGCTCTGCCCAAAGGTCCTAACGCCACAGGGAGGGACTCCAAAGTCACTAGGCCCCACGTGCTCATAAGAGAGGTCCGTAAAGACTCCCATCAGGTCTCTCTCTGTCCTGAGCAGAGTCCAATCACTTCCCTAGTTGCAAAGCCTCTGGAGGGGAGGAGGAGTGGTGAATTCTGGAAATAATCCAGCGCTCCTAAACCTTGCTGGTTGTGGCTGGAAGTGGCCTGGGGGGCTGGGAGCCAGGTCAGTGGACCCTCTTCCGGAAGGCGGCCCTTTACCTGAGCTGGAGCCGCTGGTTTTCTGCTTTGTGTTTTGCCGAGACTCTTTCATCCAGGGGAAGATTTGTTTGGCCACGGTGGGCGAGTTGAGTAGGGGGCTCTTGGCTGCGCTGGCGGGGGTGGGGTTGCTGCTGCCATTCTGAGGGGGGGAGACTGACGACCGGTGGCTGGCTGGGCGGACCGCTCAGGGTGCGCAGACACGCCTCACTCAGCTCGTGCGCCTTGGGGTGGCCCCCGGCATTTGCGGGCGACTGGAGCGAACAGGCGGGTCTGTGGTACTCGCCGTCGGCGCCCAGTGCTGCGGACGCCGGGTACGGCTGCTGACTGGCATTATAACCGAACCCGTTGGCTGCCTGGTAAGGGTAGCCACCGTAGATCGCCGAGCTGTCGTAGTAGGTCGCTTTTTGCATCGCGTTGTTTCACGATCTTGATCGCACACTCTGACAGGGGCTTGACACCCGTGAGGGCGCACATTGGCACGCCCCCGCGGTCACGTGACGCTCCGCCGCCAATGGCCGCCCAGCACAGACCTGGGGGGCGAGAATCGCAGCGCCGTGAGGGCTCCGCGCAAATCCATCTTACTCTCAATAGCTAAGTGACATGAAAGCCATAAAAGAAAAAGTGGTCAGCAATATTTAGCAGCACGATTTGGCCCCGGGCGCAGAGAGCCGCGCTATAAAAAGCCGCTGGAATTTACTGGCAGCTACAAATATTTGCTTAACTTGCATCTGGAGTTGGGGTGTTTTCCGGGGAGAGGGGAGGAGAGTGAGAGGTCCGGAAGCCGGGTCTGGGGAGCTGGAATCCAAAAGAAGAAAGGCCTGATGGGCTAGAAAGGAACAGGCTCTGGATCCCTTCTTTTCCAGGGAAGAAGAAAATTGGGGTGTCCCTTCCTCTCCACAACTTGGATTCCTCCCCTCTGGAGATCATAGGGAAGGGGCAAAGGGGACCTTGGGTCACCAACTTTTTCTCCAATCCTCTCTTTAGGACGGATATTTGCCAAAAGAACCATGACGCAGGGTGACTTCCCGTCCAGGCCCTTCTTGGACCTTCCAGCACCCAAGAGAGGTATGCACAAATTTTTTTCAGGCAATAGCCCTACTGGACCCTTGTCGATTTCAGAAGCTGAGCTTGTTAGACAGTTAATCTACCCTTGTGCAGGAATATGACCCACTCCTCCAAATGAGACCCTTGTGGTCAAGGAGGGGAGAGAAAACTTTGGATGGAACATTCTGGGTGGGGATGGACCAACAACGACACCCTCTCCAGGAAGTTAAACTCAAATCTTAGTTCTTTACTCCTTCCCTCTCCCTATTTCTCAGGCAGGTCCCAGCAGGCCACTCCCACCTCTTTGCCCCTGTTACAGAAGGTCTCCAGACCCTCCTGCCTTGGACTTTCTGAGGTCCTGTTATTCAGGGCAACTATCAAATTCTACCTGTTAAAACATGATGGATTAGAGAAAAAAAAAAACCCATCAGGAACCTGAAAAACCAGCGTCATCTCCATGACCACGGCTTGAACTCTCCTTCCAACTTAACGATAATAGGTTCTGTCTTAGAAACTGCTATGTAATGTGATGTATGGGGGTCATTTGGCTCCGGACGAGGGATGGAAGCACAAGCCATAAAATCCTGCCAGAGTTCCCTGATCTTTGTGTGCTGTTGTTGTTGTTGATATTTGTTACTTGGCCTATTTACCTGCTTCAGAAACACCAAGTAAAGGACAAACCTGGAAATCTAAAAAGCAATCGAAAGCCTTCTCAACCCTTTTTATTTAGGAAACATATTGTATAAGTGAAATCTATGTTTTATTTTTGTTTTCACCTTTGCATGGTCAACCTCCGGTTCTCACTCAGCTCAGAAAACTTTCACGTGAGTTCAAATAGTCGCTCCGCACACACAATCAGAATGTTAGTCTCTCTGACCATTTAAGAAAATTACAATGACAAATTCATTGTAATTGAATTTGAAAAGGGCTTACACTTCATGCCTCAACTATGTGTATTCGAGTCCTGAAGTTATTCAAGATTCCAGGAATAGCAGACACTTTGTTAACTAGAAAAAATTAATGTAATAAGCATATAGCAGTGGATGATTATAATTTTGTTTTTAATAATGGACTCCTTTGGATTTCATTATTAAACCAACAATCTGACCAACATTTGGAAAACAGGCACAATTAATTTTCCAGAACCTCAATTAAAAATTACAGCAGCCCTTATCCGGAGTTATTGTATGTGATCTTGAGCCCTGGAGTATTGTTTCTCTTTTGGAAATAGATAGGAAGCTACAGATACCATGATCAAAAAGTAAATAAAGGATAAAATAAAATTTAAAACAGAATAGCAATTTAATGTTTCCGTTTCCTGTTCTTTCACTGAAAATAACTCCAATTACATTTGGCAGTGTTAATGTCTGCCATTATAAATTTTTAAGATACTGGGCTTGTGTAAAATAAAACGTCAGGTTAAGAAAATTACTCCAGACACTTGAACAGCAAGGTATTAGATAAAACAAAATTAAGCTGATTTTGAACATGCAATATTTCAAGTGACTTGCTAATTCATTATCACAGGCTACACCGGCCTGCGGCTTACGGTCTTTTCGTCAAGTTATGCATTGTCTTATAAAATAATAAAAACTACCGTTGAAACTCTAAGAGCGAACAACAACCTCCATAAACTTAAAATGTGAATTCACCCACCAAAGTCCTTCCTATTGTTTGAGGCCAACAGATAACCACCTTGGGGCCCACATAATCCACCACCCCACCCCAGCCCCCAAAGTTTGCAACCTAGTAAAGAAGTTGGAGATTTGCCAGCCAGGAAACTTTGCTTTGCATCCCCTGGCAAGGGCTGGGGATGGGAGGAGATTCCATTGAAAAGATCCGTTTCTGGACAGTAACCCCCAGGTGCAAAAACTGAAAGAGTTGAGGAGGCTAAACTGACTGCAGGAAGCAAGCCTATTGTCTCTCTGGAAGATCTGCCCAAATTCAACCTCCTTCCTTCAGACACTGCTCCCTTTTTCACTCCCGCCACTTCCTCGGCCTGCCCTCACCCCGAGTTTAAGCGGGAACAGCGGGTAAGAGCTCCCGCGTTCCCTCGCCCACTGCTTCCCCTCCTCCCCAACCCCGAAAAGTTGAGGCTGGGCTAGCGAGAGGGAAGAGGTGGGGGCGGGGATGGGAGAGCGGCCTGAACTCGAAGTGTAAGGGTATCAGTCACTGCCGGGAAGGAAGCTCCGGCTTGTGAACTCTTCTTGAACCGAGATTTAAGTCTGCAGCCATAAATCACCGAGACGTAAACTCCACCATTCAGCGCCGAGAGCGGCCGGTAGTGACCCCGCTTACCTTAACTTCTGATGAGCGCCGTGAGCGCAGGCTCGGGCTCCGGCCCCCGGCCCGGCTCGGCTCCGCAGCCCGGCCGGGTCCCCTCGGCGCAGGCTGGGCACCGACCCTCAGCATCAGCCGAGACGGCGGGCGGGAGGGAGACCCCGAGGCCCGGACGCCGCGGTGCAGAGCGTGGCCGCCTAGCTGCTCCGGCAAGGCTCGCCCAGGGCGGACTGGGGCGGCTC
>NW_020174149.1:5081223-5096717 GCF_003031525.2 Neophocaena asiaeorientalis asiaeorientalis
TCCCCCCAACCCTCACCGCCCTCCCTCTCCCCGCTCCTAGGCGTCACTGAAGTCCAGGAAAATTATGCTAATGAGGACAAACGGCTCTCACAAAGGGGCTCTCTTTCTTAGGAATCCGTTTAGGAAACCACCTTACCCTGTGCCCTGGACGTTTCCAGTTGCGGGGCGAAGGGATGACGGAACCAGGAGAAGAGAGTTCTCCAGACTTTGGGCAGTTTACCTCACCTCACCTGCCACCCCCAATCCAAGAACCTCAAAGCCAGTATCTGGGGAGCTGGGATAGGGCCTCCTTTCTCGGGAGACTGCCCCAAGAGCCAACTGGGGTGTCTTTGGTTATATTTTTTAAGTAGAAACCCTTGAAATCCTGGCGGCTGGGAGGGAAGTAGCCTGGGGGAGATGCAGGTTGTCCAGGCCGTGAAATGGGACACTCTGGGCTCAGGTACACACAAAGGTGCTAGAATCCTGGGTCTCCAGCTCTTCTGTGCCCATTTCACAGTTCAAACACGCAGCTCACTCTCAGGCAAAGACAGATAAAGTTCTGACCCCCCGCGGGAACGTACACCTATATTTTCTTCCCTAATTGGTGGTAGATAGGGACGCTGAGCAGAGCAAAGGCCCGATGTGCCTGGTAACATTGCCAAAACTTTAAGGAAAATGGATGGTCTTTCTCCTCCTTAACGCCTCCCTCAACTCCCCAGATTCAGAAGTGAACTCTGCAAGGATATGTGTGTGGCAAAAAGAGAGAAATGGAGCTTTCGTGCAATTCCAAGGTGTCAGCGGCCGGTCCTTCTCAAAGGAAGGTGTTAAAAATATAAGTAGTATGTTTAAACTGTCAGGGAGCCAAAGTGTCACCTTAGAGCAAAAACAAAGCCAAGGGAAAAGGGAGAAATCAAAAAGCACTCCGGGCCAGGGTGGCCTCATGCATACCAATGGTTTTTGTCATTTATGGCTGGGCAAGATTTATGACTCGGCGCCCCAAAGCTGTAAACAGAACACAAAACAGCAAACACTTGCTCCTTATGGCATATTGCTCCAGCGCGACTTGAAAGGGGTAGCCAGGCAGCGTAGGAGGCGAGAGCCGCCGCAAAAATCCGCTGGGCGGCATTTTCTCTTCAAACCGGCCGGGTTGGATGTGGCATTTGAAGAAAGAAGGCGTGGGTCAATAATCAACCCGCACTTTCTCCTCCAAACTGCTGACGCGACTCGCCGCTTTCTCAGCTAAGCCAGCTGCCGGGAAGGCCAGCTCTTCGTGAGAACCTGCCGGGGGAGGGGATGGCCCAGGGCGCCGAGGTGAGGGATGGGGCACCCCGGGCGCATACCTTTCCGCCGGCGCCAGGGCTGTGCCGGCAAAACGCGGGGACTGGACCCGCCGAGCCGCCGGAGCCCTGCGAAAGCCGGGGCGGGAGCTCGGGCCGGGCCTCCACCCGCCCCCGACTAGGTGGCCTCTGGGCTGCGGGCTGCGGGCTGCGGCGGGCAGAAGTAGGGCTTGGACCTCAGGACTAGGGTCTGGCGGCCTGGCACGCAGACTGCCCGGGTCCAGGCCTCTCTGCTGACATCCAACAGATTGGCTTTTGGAGCTAGGCAGGCGAGGTGATTAAAAATAATAATGTATAATAGCTGACGGATTTTTGTTTGTTACTGCTTTTTAAAAGAAAAATATCGCCAGTCGATTTCCACCGCCGCTGCCGCCGCGCCCTTTCTAGGTAAATCCCGCAGCCATGCACCCGTCTCTGCCAAAACCGCTGAGGTTTTCTTTGGGGAGAGGACCCCTTAGCTGCCCCAATACCCCTAAGTCCCATGCCCCCGCCCCCCATCCCTCGCCCATGTGGACTAGAAGAAAACATTTTCTCAGCACTAGAAGAATCTCTGGAACAGCGGAGGTGCGCTGGTGCCTTTCTACCCTTCACAGGGGCCTCTTTGTGAACTTATCTGCGAGGGCCTGTGGGTGGCTCCACGGCTGGCTATGCAGCCAGGCAGGAAGGTGAGGAATAACTGTTGGCAAGAAGAGGCATAGAAATCCCAGATTGGGGAGGAAAATCAATGAGGAAATAAGCTTGCCTGTGAGGTTGAAGTTGGCATTTTGAGGGTAAAAGGGGACTAGCCTTTTTTAAAGAAGTATAGCTGTTGTTTAGCTATGATGGAGTGGCTTTAGGTCTTTCCGTGGAGGAAAAGCCAACCGGTTCTCTATAAACGCCACTACTGCCTTCTCTCTGTGCACACTTTTATACAGAGTCAGCTCAAGAGTCCATCCCTAGATATTTATTCCGCGTGCTGGCACTGAAGCGACAATAAAAAGATGCCTTTAACAAACCTCTTCTATTCCCTCTCTCATTCTTTCTAGCGAAACTATATTATTTATGAGTCTTTAACTGGGTCAAAAATGTACCAGAACTGGGTCATAAATCATATGAAATGCTGACAAGTAATTGAACAGCAATTAAAGCTTACATTTTATTTCCAAGGGGTGTTTTAGAGCACTTGAAATGGCCTCAGTTAAACACGGTTAGCGCCTGGGCCAGTAGCGGGGGAGGGCTGAAGCAGCCCTTCCGTCTGGGGAAGTAAATCCCACTCAAGTAGGGGAAACCTGATTTGATTTTTTTTCCAGTGCAGAACGAAATAAGATTTTTTTTTTAAGTCAGGAGACAAATACGATTCCCGACTCCTTGTAGGCATCTGTTTTCTCTGCTCCAAGAGCTTCAAGAGCAAAGGAAAGCGAAGTTTCCATCACCTTTTCAGGGAGTTTCCATCCTTTCCGGGAGTGCTGGGTCCCTAAAGCCCAGTTAGCTCAGGCTTTCCCAGTAATTTGGAAGCACACTGTTTAACTCTCTGCCCCCATTCTGGCTACAGCACCGTTTCTGGGGCTCTGAAACCGTTGAGATGTCTGCCTCTGCTTTCTGCAGAATCTGCCTTCAGACTTCCCTCCAGCCCAGGGCACACCAGCCAGTCCTCCAGCCCTCCTAGCTGGCTGAGGGCGTACAAGGGGGCGCCCAAGCCTTGTGCATTATGAAGCCCAAACGCAGCTCCAGCTCCCTGCTCTCTCTGTCTCCTGAATGTTAGAATAACAGAGCTTCTGGGCATTCAGCACGCTTGCCCCCACCCCAAGCCTCTCCGAGATCTGAGCTGTCCTTCTCCACCCCTACTCGGGCAGAGGGTGCTCAGGGAAACAATGGCTAGTCCTCAGGGTCTAGCTCCTTCAGTCTGGCAAGTGGGAAAGCGCTTCCTGCAACCCAGCACTGAACAAAGTGGCCTGAAGCACCATCAATAAAATGGCAGCGCATCTGGACGCTCATTGATTTCCCTTTCCCAGCTGCTCTGGCTGTCCAGGTCAGCCCTCACCCTCCATCCGGGCCGGCAAACACGGCTAAATGGGGCGCGATCCCCCTTCTCCTTCACTCAGCCCCCACCCCCTCCAGGCAGTCGTGTCCAGCGAGCACAGCGTGGGCCACCTTGGCCTGAGCCGGCGCTTTGGGACCCTCCCTCTGCCTGGGGCTCAGCTTCTGGGACTCAAGCCCCGATGCAGTGGACAAAGCCACTGGAGCGTTGGAGGCCACCAGGCCCACCTAGTAGCCCCCGAGTGCCCCTTCCTTTACAGCCCCCCCAGTACTTTCCAAGGAATTAAATTCAGTCTGAGGCGCTACTGGGGATCTTTCAAATGCTTTCGGTTCTAAGGGAGAAACAAAGGGAGAGAAGGGCTGAGGGTCCTGTCCCTGAACAAGGGTCTCCTCACCTGACCTTTGTCTCTCACAGCCATAACTCACTCTACATATGAACAATCAACGGAAATACCTTAAAATAAATTCCATCCTCCTGGTGTGGCCTGGAGTCCCATCGCTAGCTCGCCCAGAACTGCTCCATGAGCGCTGAAAACTGCAACCCGCTAGGAAAGCGCTTTCCGGAGAAGGGGCAGGAGAAGGAGGAGGTGGGTGCGAGGGGGTGGGGGGAAAAGCTCTCGCTCTGTAGAGAATCTAGAAAACGTAATCACAGGCAAAGCCCGCCCGGGTCTCCGCTCCAAATGCCACAATAATGTGCTGTATTATGTGCTCACGTGGTCATACGTCAACTTAAATCCTTCTATTTGAAATAGGGAATCACTGAAGGAACTAGGTTTCCAAGCAGAACATTTAGCTTTTGGGGAGGTGAAGCGGGGGACCTTGACCAGCAATGGGGAAGGGAAGCACTGTCTAGGGCAGTAGGACGTTGGGGGCATCTCCTCCCACCCCAACACGTGCCACACAAGGCCACTTATCTCCACTTATATTTCTTTACACATGATCCAGACACAAGGGAACAGCAATTCTATCTCCATTCTTATAGTCCACGGAACTTTCCTTACAGTCTTCCACTCACACATAAACTGAACCCAGAACACCCAAGCACTCTAGTCTCCCCTGGCCCGCTGGCCAGTGTGTCAAAAGGCAAGGCACTAGCCCTGTTTCCAGAAGAAAACCCAATAAGGACTGGCCTAGTCAGTGGACTCCCTAATGGCCTGCCATTGTATGGAGTTTGCTAACACCCACACCATACACCACAGCCACTGGAGAAACCCAAAAGGCCCATAATTACCTGACAAAAGGCGGAAGCACCTCCTCCAAGTCCAGTTGGTTTTTTTCGACGGGAACCCCCTAGAAGAGAGATGCTTGGGTCTAGAGTGGTGGGTCAGGGTTTGCTAAATCTGAAGGGACCAAGCGCCCTGGCCAAATCTGTACTTACACATTTCCTTAGTGCATAGCTCAGTGATACATGAAATTATAAGCTTCTGATGATGAAAAATGTAAGGGGAAATGATCTAATTGTCTCTGCAAGAGAGGAAAAAAAAAAGAACCAACCTTTGCTGGCATCCCTTGAATTAACCTACTAGACAATCTAGGACCCTCTCTGCAGACAAGTCTGCCCACCCTCCCCCAAGACAACTCTGTGTCCACCATCAGAAACTGAACTGGACCAACTCAGCTCAGGAAGAACCTGGCATTACCCCTCCCCATCCCACTCCAACTCCTACCTTCTGCTTGGTGACACCATCCACTGACTTTAACACTTCACCCTCTCAGGAGCCATCTAAAAAGTTCCTCTTTTCAGGTCTTAGTTTCTGAACTAGGGGAGTGCTCTGAGGTGGTAAGATCCTCATGCCATATTCTTTTGTTCCTCGAGAGTAGGTCTTCAGCTGGCTAGGCCTCTCTAAGTGTGAGGACTCACTTGTAGCAGCTGCCGGAAGCTGTGCATGATTCCTTCCCTCCTCTCCTCCCCCACAGAGGAGCAGAAGAGGCCTGGTGAGAATGTAAGGCCCTCAGCAAAGGGGCCTGGTCATGGGGATGTCCAAATCACAAGGGCAATAAAAGAGGAGGAGACCGAATCCCTTGGAAGTAAGCCCTGGCCTAAGCTAGAGGTAGTGTTCCAATAAGGTTCTGTCTGTGGGATAGCTGGGAGAGAACCTCTTTGTGAACTTTCCCAGCTCTGAACGAAGCCACAAGCTAGAAAGTAAGAACCCAAAGTGAAAACCTGCTTCTCTCACGTTTTGGGGGTAGAGGACAGGACCAAAGGTTGGTTTCAAAAAGCACTCTCCAGTTCCCCGAGGACTCAGACAACTAATACACTGTCCTCTGCTCCCCTTACCCCTCCACACACACAATTTCACCCTGAGCTCTCCAGATAGCCTGGCAAACCCCTTGCCTGCTCCCAACCAAAGTTTCTGCACAGGCTTCGACTCAAAGATGAGAAGGGGCCCCCTTCAGAACTCTCAGAGCAATCTGGAGCAAACCAAAACTCCCGAGGCCATAAATCAATGGGAGAAGTCTTTGGTACTGCTTCAGAGAAATGCCTTAACGCCAGCAAGGCCCAGCAGCATCTCAGCTCCAGCCAGGAGCCTCTATACCGCTATTAACAGCCCAGTTAATGCTCCAACTGCTGTTTAACAATTAACATTAACGACTTGGGGTGGGATGGGGTGATTGGGTGGGATGTGAAGGGAAAAATCTGAGCAAGTCAAAGGAAATTTAACTTCTGAGGTGAAAACAGCTTCGCTATGAGACCTTGGTCTGGGCAAGCCCCCGGGGAACCAGCAGCTGAGAGTCCTCCTTCACCACTCTGAAACCCACTTTCCTGGAGCAAGGCTGTGGGTCTTTTATGGTTCAGTTCCAGAGAACAAGAATAGAGATGCTCAAGTATCTAAGCCCAGGTTGGGAAACCCAGCTGCCAATCCCCCCTCTCCTGACTCCCCCACCCAACCTGGCCAGGGCTGGGGACACATACCCTGGATCCGTGCACCAGAGCCAAAATAGCCGTGAAGTTGTCTTGGAAGGAGCAGGTGACCAAGGATACAGAGCTTGAGTCAATATTTGCAAGGCTGTTGGCAGATTAGCTATATCTGTATTCAAACACTGCAATCTGATTTCTCTGTCAAAAATACACTTAACATTTTTCTCCCTTTACTTTAGTGGTTTTTCTACTCAGCGTTAGGTAGGGCCTTCTTTGCTCACGGGGTGTGTGTGTGTGTGTGTGTGTGTGTGTGTGTGTGAGAGAGAGAGAGAGAGAGAGAGAGAGTGAGATAGAGTAGATTATAGATCATTATTTAACATGAGATATTTCCTGTGGGTGCAACTACAGTACAAATGAGCTCCAAGTTCTCTGGACACATATGGATGTGTATATCATTTTATACACATGGCCGCAGACCTCTGCAACTATTTACACATGCAGTGGTTCTGTTGTGTGCAGAGATGCAAATCATAAGTACACACTGAGTTGCAAATTCCTGAAATGCTCCATCTATACTTGGTATAAACAGACATACAGTAGCTGAGAACGTAACCAGCTTTACAATTACTCTGTTTACTTCCTATCTGATAAAGTAATAATTGTATCTAGAATACCATATCAGTCTTAGAGCAACACTGAATAGCATGTTTTGATTAATTAACAACCTGATATCTATTGTAGGAGCAGATTTCGGGGAAGGCTGAGGCCTAGGGAATAGAAGATAAAAATCTCAGAAAACTTTTTAAAATAAGTAATTCCTGAAAGCACAAAGCAAATCCATTCTTTCAACCCAAGCTTTTGAAAGCTATTCCAGCAGCCCCTCCCCCAAATAGGCACCAAATTTATGGATCTTTTACAAGGTAATAAACCACAGTAATTACTTCCCTGCATCCCAAACTAAGAGAACAAATTAAGCCAGAACTTGAAAAGAATTTTAAAGAGTTTTCCCTTGTTCCAAATAGGAAAAGAAAACGCCGAGACATACAAAACTCGTGCTTTTCGTATAGGAGGATCAGCGGATCAGCCCGGCTAAAGAAACCCAGAAGCCCAGCTGCCTGCGATGGTCTACACATTTGAAATACAGCAACTTCCTTCGTGCCAAGAAAAGGCAAAACGATAGAAGAAACTGCAAGGCGGCGACACAAGTTTCCTCCACGCAGAGCTGGGACTGGCCACAACTGCCGAGCTCACAGTCTCCGCAGGCGCCGCAAACAGTCCACAAGGAGAGCAGCCCACGCAGCGGCCGCCGCGCCAGTGGCCTCTACTTGCTTTTGCCCTGCTGTTCCCTGTAGCGGTTTGGTCTGTCTGGGGCATGCCGGAGGGGACAAACACACCCTTCTGAGCCCCCTGCCCCACACACAGACACACATCTTTGGTCTATGCAACCGCCCCTCCGTACGAGGTCGGCTTTGGGGCAGAGCTTTGTCCGCTAGAGCCCCGCATTGGCTGGGCGTGCAGCTGAGGGGAACCAGCCCCAAAACTCCTCTGAAGTTAAATATTGACCAGCACCTCTTTCAAAGGGCATGGGGTTGCAGCTGCCACGGAAAGTAAACTCCTGCCCAAAGGCCCGGTGCGAAACCCGGGGCAGTGAAGAGTTTTGACGCAGCGCTTACCTCGAAAGATGTCGAAGACTGAACTCGAGAGTGTCTCCAGCTCCGAGCGCTCAGGGAACCGCCGTTTCCGGTGTCGGGGCGCTCTGCGGACAAACAAACAGCAGAGGGTGAACAGCGGCTGCGGAGGAAGGGAGTTGGAAGGCCGGAGGCCGAGACGAAGGCAGCGCGGGCACCAGGGTGGCCCCCGGGGTGACGCGGACACGGAGGAGTCGCCAGGGCACTCGTCCATGCGGCTCACTCATTGCTTGAAAGGTTCCGGTCTACAAATAGCCTGAAGATGATGATTTATTTTTGTAAAATAAATACATACTCCATCTCCGCACCCACACTCTTTTTTTTTTCTTTTTATGGGGGGGGAGGGGAAGCGGGAAGAAAATGGACCAGACGGAGGAAGACAAGAAGGTGGAAGAGGCTTTCTGTTGGTGTCCGCTCTGCTGCGAGAGCTCCTCTCGCACCTCAACTTGGGGATGTGAATGCACGCTTTATTTTCTTTTGCTAACAAAGGGAAGCCTTGTCTGGGAGCATTCAATCACGGACTCTCCTGAAACCTCACTAATAGTGTTCATTTCTGTTTGGCGCGAAATCAGATTCCAGCTCAGCCCATGGGCTGGGGCAGTCTTGTGAGGTTTTGTCTTCTGGTTCATTAAAGCCCTGGGGCATCCTTTCTCCGTCCCAGTGGGCTGGCTGGACCACCACAGTACCCAGTCCCTCAGAGTAGGCCAGTTATGGTTTCTGGAAGTGGGGGAAACGGGGAAGGATGCGGGCATCAGACAATAACCGATCTGGGGGCCCTACCCAGCCTCCCTATGCACAGCAGCCACGAGCCGCTCCAGGCCCTAATTCCGCTGCAGCCTCATTCCTTAAGATATTTGCGACCCTCTCTTGCTCTCTAACTAGCCAACTTTCGGGGGATGGGGGAAGACTCTGAGGAGGGACAAAGAATCCTCCTGTGCGTTGGGTTCAGGCTTGGAGAAGTTCTTTGCTGGGCTGGGACTCTAAGGGCCGGCTGCTTCCACAGCTCTGTCCCTGCCCCACTAACCCTTCACCCAGGCCTGGGTGGCATCCCCACACTCCAGCCTGCCTAAATTAGCCCCAGTGGCTGTCCCGCGTCCATGCAATCCTGCTGATAGTACCAAGAGAGGCTCCCAAATAGCCGGTAAGTACCCTGACCCTCAGGCTTCAGGGCCCTCTAGCACACTGAACAAGTGGCCGCACACCAGCAGTAGCTGCCCTCTGCCACCACCTCGACCTGCAGGCCCCATTGTCCATCAGGCACTTGGGACTCAGAATCCATGCTGGGCCCTTTCTCTTGTTCAGACTTGCCCTCTATGTCCCCAAAGGGAGCGCCCCCTGGCCTTGGGGATCCTGGCCTGACCCTGAGCAAGGTGGGGCTTAGCTACCCTGCACATTACCACTCAGCTTAGCCCCAGACGGATCTGCTGCACCACGATCCACCACGACACCCCCCACCCCCTCACGCTTAGGAGTATTGTCATTATTACGGTGAGTATTGTTGTTGCTACTTCCTTACCCCCAAGTCAAATATTCATGGCTGCTGTTCCACCATAAATCGTTCAGACTAATGAGTCACAAAGAGATGCTGCCCAGGTCTCTCCCTCTGCAATGGCCGCCACCACCGCGGCCTCTCTCTCCGCGTTTTTGGCGCTCGCCCGGCGCGGGTGATTTATGAACACCGGGAAAATTGGACAGAGCCGCGCGTCCGTTCTGTGGTATCTCTGCAGCCTTCCCCAGTGTGAATCGGAACATTACCAACTGTCTGCTCATCCGTCCCACTTCATCACCAAAGCCAAGATGTGACCGCAGAAATCGCGAGCCCGAACTCACGTTTGCCCGGACGCGGCGCGCTCCACAGACTCACAGAACCCCTGCAGGAAAAGCCCCAAGACCCAGCGTGGGCCCGCCAGCTCCGGTCCTGGCCGCTGACGGCCTCTCTCCACCACTCCTGAAGGAGTTAAAAAGCCTTTGGATACAAAACTGAGTATGTGTGCTTTTAAAAATCAAATAGGAAGTTGGGGGACTCACTTCTGAGAGATTCATTCCTAGTGAAGCCCTGACGACTCCGATCCATTCCTGATGATCCGCATTAATTATTTAATGAGTCACGTGACCACAAAGATTACAATTTCAATATCTCCCTCGAACAGGCGCTACACCTTTATCTGCTGCAACCAGGATCCTTGTTTAACTTTTTTAGTTCCCAGGCCTCCGAAACGCAGATGCCCGCTCCCAGGCAAGCCACCGCCATGTAAATCCCAGGGCCAGCCATAGTAGAATTAGTCATTCCAGGACTAGGAGAATTGTGGACAGTCAGGTGCCCTGATGTTGGTCCCCTCCTGAGCCCAGAGGTCAGCCCACCTGTCTCAGCGCACTGGCTAAAGCAGTTTGGTTACATGATTTCCCCAGCTGCTTTGGTGTCTCATCAGGCAAGAAACCACCCTTCTTCCCTGGCTTCTGGACACCTGTGGCCCTCTGTTTCAAGTGTAAGCTCAGATGCATATGTCCATTCCAGGCTGCTGCAGAGAAAAGATGTCTGTACACTTACCCCTACCCAAGGTGAGACCAAAGACTCTGTTCAAACTACACACTCATTAACATAAAGAACGTGAAGGGGAAGCGTTCAGCTGCCTCAGTTTCCTCATTGGTAAACTGAGAAGACTGAACCAAAACAGCCTCCAGATCTCTTTTGCTGCTGGACATCCTTTCAATCAGGGGATCTCTTTTAGCCCCAGGAATCAATCCCAGAGAGGGTGGGACTGGCCTGAAAGCAGGGGTGGGGGAGAGGGGCCCCCATGAGTTTGGGGCCTTGAGAAGAAGAGATGCCAGAGTTCCAGGACTGAAGTTTCTGACTAGAATGTTTCACAACAGCGCCAGCAGCCTCCCTGATGCTATCAAGGAGTTAGAACACACTCTCTTCCTCCTCCTTCCCAGCCCTTACTCTATGAGAGAGGAAGCAGTTATTCTTGGGCCAGCGTATAATATAGACAAGGGGCAACAGGAGCAGCTGTTGGGAAAGGTAAGCCTGTGTTCTTCAATACCAGCCCGCAGCTAGGGATGCAGAGACCAAGAGAGTACAAAGAACAGCCTATTGCCTGCACAGAGCCAACGCATTCACACAGGAAGTCCCAGGTTTCTGTTTGCTACAGTGATTCTTCGGGGGTTTTTCTTTCTTTCCATTCCAAAGAGCCGTGGATATGTTTCTATGTTGAAAGGGCTGTAGAAAAGGCAGTGGTGAGAAAAGCAGCACAGATTGGAAGCTCAGGGAAGCAGGGGGACAGAGGAGAGATGGTGATACTCATCCCATGGGGACGAGGCTGAGAAGTGGGGGGAATGTGGGCACCCTGGGACAGGTGAATATAAAGTCAAAGATGCTGTGTGGAGGGCCCACTCTCCACATATCTAGGTAATCTTCCCAGGAGGTCCATCCTGGGTATTAAGTACTCTACGATACCTGTCACAGTTGAATTCCTGCTGTAATAAAACACCGGGTATATCGTAGATTTCAGCAAAACTAGGAAAGAGAGCCTGAAAAGTGCCATCTCTCTTCATGGGGGAGAGTGTTAAGTACTTAATTCAAACTGTGACCATTAAAGTGTCTCCTATCCGATTAGGTTGATTTCAGATGTTGACAAAACTTTTACCTCCGGAGTCATGCGCAGTGTGGCTCTGTGACTAAAGCAGATGAGTGTGTGTTAGAGGGAGGGAGGGGAAAAGAGAGAAAGAAGAGGGGAGCATGTATAAGGGTCATTTTTGTAGGAGGCTTACAGAGCTTACGCAAAATACTGTCTTTAAAGGCCAAGGGTTTGAGGGGCCAGTAGGGTCCGCTTTAAAAAAAAAATTAATGAGATAGAAAATTTGTCCTCTGGGTGAACTCTTATGGTTGCCCTAGCAAGGGGCAGACAATGAACGATTTTGAAGCACAAAGTGGGATTTTCTAAGCTGTTATAACAAACTCCCTTAAAGACCAAATCTGAAGCAGGCAAAACACTTGAAGAAATGACATAATCATTTGGATCATTGTGGGTAACTTTGGCTTTGTAAAACTTACCAATACCTTAATAATCAAGACAGCTTGGGCAAAAACTGCCATTTTGTTCTGGGATATTAGAAAAACAATCTCGATCCTCTTTTTTTCCTGGATAGATTTAAAGTGAAAGAAAATTACCCCTTCCACCCCTATACAAGTGCCCCCAGTATGAAGCTAATGAATGCCCCCGTACCCCTCCTTCCTCACCAAGGAGAAATATAAGAATTTACCTTAAATGATGATAATCTGCCATTCGAGGTTTTGCAGCTCGACACTCAATTTCCACCAAGAGTCTAGGCATTTTTTGAGCAGACAGCCAAGATGCTGGGTCTTCGCCCGAGACCACATTATTTTCAAGAAGATCCCTCGCTTCTCCACAGACTTTTCCCAGAGAATGCCTTTCAGAATTGCTGTTGAATTACAAAGAGTATTTATTGTATGAGGTGATTAATGATTCCTGGGGAAATTGCTATTTTCAGCGTGATTTAATTTCGTTTTACAAGTGAGTGTAGTAGGGGGAGGGTTAATAAGTTTTAGCAGCAGTTGCAGGGCCTCCAGAAATCCCTGGCACCCGTTGGCACCTTATAAAATGCACTTTATGCCAGGTTTGGCCTGACTTGGGAAGAAGTGTATTTGTTTGCCCCTGAATTTTCTTGGGGAGAGGAGGTGGCCCCTCAGAGACTGGTGTCCACTTTCCTCTCAGATCTGGTTTGCTCCCAGGTAGAGAACCATCACCCTTGCCTGTTATCACACACAGAGCAGCCGAGGCGAAAGGGGTAACAGCACTGACTACTGGCTAAGGATGGTTAGCCTCTGATGGGAAAATGTGTTTAAAAATCCTCTTGATACTGCAGAGGTAGGTGAGTTCCCCCCTCCCATCTCTGCTAAAATTGTTACGTGAACTAAAAACTACACTCATTCAAAGCCAGGTTACAGTTCTAATATTTGGGGGCTAGTGGCTGTTGGTTTTCTGAATCTTGTTGCAGAGTATTCCCTTCAGTGACAACCAAGTCTAAATCCTCTTTACTAATTTGTAAATCAGTAAACAAATACTAGGGCTATGAAGATTGAGAATGGGGTTTGATTTCAACCTTCTGAGTCTAGATCTCTAGGTTGCGCAGAAAGATCCAGGAGCATTTGAGGAAGGCGACCCTAGTTCAGAGATTGGCTTTCTTCCAGCACTTAATACTCCCAGGTCTACCTTGCTTAAGGTGTCATTATGCTTTTTCTTTCCTCAGAAGAAACTCTGGAGGGTGTACTGGGAAAATTCAGTTTATTTTGAAAGCTCCTGCTTCAAAAAAGAAAAAAGAAAAGAAAAAGAAACAAACAAAAATCCCAAGCTGTAGTTAGTGAAGAAGAGAACCTTATAAACAGCCAAGAAACAAAAAGCAATCTCAACTCTTTGCACAAACTAGTTTTTATCTCCAGGGGAACAGAAAGATTAAGCGTGAAGGTGCAACAAATACCAAAGAGACCACTTCTTTCCAAGTGTGCTCAGAGTTCAGCATGTAGAACAGCTGCAGAAAGTCCTGGGCCCACAGCACTGCGCAGTTTCACCTTTCACTGCAGAGAAGGACACGTTTCTATGCCTTACAGAGACTTGAAGCCTGAAAGCCTGGCCAAGTTTGGGAAGAGGAGCCCTCTCAGAGCTCAAGAGCCTTCCTGCTCTTTGGAACTTTTCCCACAGTGGGTCAAACTTGACAAGAGTTCAGCTCAAGTTGAACAAATTATGTGAGCAGTTAGTCCAAGTGAATGCAACTCAAGCCATCTACAGGAATTTTACATGCAAGGTCAACCATTTCAATTGAGATAATTTTTTTTAAATTAAAAGTAGGAAACACACAAATATGTCTCAGAACTTTGTTTTTTAAACGGAGTTTATTCTTAGCACATGTCTTTCTATAGAGCCACACCACAATTTGTAAAGTTGCACATGGGTCTAAATGCACTCTCCCTCCCCCAAGATTGTGCCTCAGAAAAAGACAACAATATCTCCACAACAATATTTTAAATAAATGAAAGGAAAGGAAACGAACGTGTCACATCTACCATCAAGCTCTGTACATTCTGAGAAATAAATAATCTTGTGAGGTCCACAATGTCTACTCATTTATTCAGTTCGGTACAAGCTTGTATGAGCTGCCTTAATGAGGGAAGGGGAAATAAGGAAGCTAGGAAAAGGGTCTGATTTCTTCTGCTTGCAACAAATATACACGTACATGTCCCCAGTCAGCATGGGTTGTGCGACTGACTTTAGCCATCTCAAAAGTATTTGATGCCAAGTGGCTCTTCTCAGGTACCCAAACCTGGCAGCCTTGTTCAGGCCAGCAGGTTGTCCCACTAGTCAGCATCTTGGCCATTGTCCTCTCTTGGGCGGCAACCAGCTCACACTCTTACCCAGAAAATGTCTTCTTTTTATTATCCTTTTCACCTTTTATTATCCTTTTCACCAAGCTGAGTTTTGTTTTGGGGTCTGTTGTAGTCCAGATGGGGAGGGGTGGATGGGAAAGGGGCAGAAGAGGAAAGAAAAGCATGTGAGGGCAAGAACTGGTCTAGAGCTCTGGAAGATTATATGGAGGAGGGAATGGGTGTGGAGGCGCCCTGGTGGGGGTGAGGATGGGGGTGCGGGTGTGGGCTCTGAGTTTGTGGTTTCCCCGGTGGGCCTGCTGAGGCCGAGGCCGAGTTGGAGGATCGCATCTTAGTGTTGGGCAGTTTGTGATCTTTCTTCCACTTCATCCTTCGGTTCTGAAACCAGATCTTGACCTGGCGCTCGGACAAGCAGAGCGTGTGGGCAATTTCGATGCGGCGACGCCGGGTCAGGTAGCGGTTAAAGTGGAACTCCTTCTCCAGCTCCAAGACCTGCTGCCGGGTGTAGGCGGTTCGGGAGCGCTTGGGCTCCCCTCCGTTATAACTGGGGTTGACTGAAAGCCCATAACCCAGAAGGAGAAAGCCAAGGAGGAGGGAGTGGAAGAGAGGGAAAAGAGGAGGAAAGAGAAGGTGGGGTGGGGGAAGAGCAATTGGACATCATCATTATATAATAACCTGACACCAAGTTCACGCAAGATACATAAAACGGCAAAGAAAATGTTTCACAGGCTATTGACAAGGGAAACACCCGAGAGCCATAAAGAATAGTGCTGGGCATTGGGGCTGAAGAAAAGCTTCAAAGACACATGGCCTGAAGCCTCTGCCAGGGCAATTAAATTTATGGGGGCTATAATTACTGCCCTAACAGTTTGGCGTCTCGTAAATCTCCCGATAAAGGGACCCCGAGTACAAAAGGATTCTCACGTTGGGATCAGGCGGCTGGCTGGCGCGCACACACCCACATCCCACTGTAGCTAGAGCCAGCTGGGGGCTCCCCTCCCCAGGCCCCCAACCCCTCGGCCTCTCCCCACGACCCCCGCCCCGACCCTGGAACCCGGGCTCGGTCCCAGCCCACCCTACCGCGCCTCCCCAGCGGCGCCACGTACCGGCGCTGACATGGATCTTCTTCATCCAGGGGTACACCACGGGCTCCTTGCCCTTCAGGCCCAGCGGGCTCTTGTCGCCCAGGAGCAGCGGGCACGCGGGGGCGCTGCCCC
>NW_020174149.1:5096961-5109008 GCF_003031525.2 Neophocaena asiaeorientalis asiaeorientalis
CGCCAATGTGCGCGCCGCGCGCGCGGACCCGGATCAGGAAGCGCGCGGGCGGGTGATGGATGCTGCTGTCCGGCTCCAGGAGGAGGGAGGGAACTGGAGCTTTGGGCGTCCAACCCCCCAACTTTGAGTTCCGCTGGGAATTCAGGGCCCGCAGTCTTCTGGTCCTCTCGGATGCCCAGACCGAGCCCTATGCGTGCCCTACTCTGGCCTAGGCCTCGGGGCAGACAGGCGGCCGCGGCCCAGCGTTGACCTCGGGGCCCAGCCTAGCTTGGCCTGGCGTCCTCAAGGGTTCGAGGCCGCCTGGGGGAGGGAATGGCGTCGGGACCAAGGGGGTATTCCGGTTTTTATCCTGGCCGGGGAATAAAACGAATGAGGCTAACAGACCGGTTTTCTCACCAGCTGATTCCCTTCCGCACATCATGCCCGCCGCGTCCGCGCCCAACGTCCCCAGTTTGAGAAGCCAGGCAGGAGCGAAAAGGGTGGGTGGGTGAGCAGCTGAGAGAAATCGGCCCCTGGATGTAAAGCAAGGCAATTCCAATACAACCGGATGAGCACTTTTCCTTTTTTCTTTCTTTTAGAAGCAGAAGATATTTGGTTTTTTTACCTAAAAAAAAAAAAAGCAAACAACCTTCCTAATAGCATCTCATTTGATGGAGGTGTCGATTCAGAATGAAACATGCTCCAGTGTAGTAGGTGCGATTGTGAGAAAGTGGCCCAAGGGTGGGGATGCATAAGAGCGATGATGCCGCCACAAAATCGAGCGTTGAGACCAACAACTTCCTACTTCAGAAAAATCTCCAAACAAAAACAAACTAAGGATAGCATAGGCACTGTGTCGAGGGGTCTTTTCCCGCTAAGAATTTTGTTTTGTCTTTTAGCTGTTGCTTTTCCAGGCTGTATCTGAGGCTAAAGTTATATTTAAGGACGGTCTATAATTTCTGGATTGCTGGAAATTAGCATATTAATGATGTCAGTAGCTCTGGAAAGTGGGGAGAGAGGACTGTTGTCTGCCATTTGGTAATTGAAATTTGATGGGTAAACTAATTATGCCATTATTAACAAATAAATTACTTATTAATTCCACCTAATGTTGATCTTCAAAGTAAATACTGATGCCTTACTCGTTGTGTGTACTTTCCCTTTCCTTTTCTGAGTGACAGACATACCTAGATCCTCTACTTTTCAGCCTAGATTAAAGCAGTGCGTTTAACTAGCGTAGTCACCATTCTAAAAACACTTTCATATTGGCATGTAAAGCAAGGATTTTTCAGCTGGTGTACCCTAGTTGATTTTTCAAAGAGCAATATAAACTGCCTTCTCACAACTGAGTCTGAAACGCAGGCAAGGAAAGTCATAGCCTAAGCCTGGAGACACTTCAAAAGGAATGTGAATTCTATCTTCATTTATATCGGTTACTCATATGAGTTACTAAATGCTGGAATATATCCATTTGATGGATAGTCATTTAATGCTTAGCCACATAAAGCCCATTATATGGTACTAATCTTTAAACTAATTTAGGAAAAGAGGTTAAAAAAGGGATCATGTTAGCTTTCTAACTGCAATCACCCTGAAGTGGTACAAAGAGGTTTTCCACATTGGATGTGTGTCTGTGAAGAGTGCTGTCCATTGACATGGCACACCCTGAAAATTTTTTTAAATGAAATCTAAGCCACAGACAGAAATCAACACTGAGTGTAAATCTTTAGACATTCTCTCTAGACTCTCTAGCCTGTGATATAGCTGCCTAAACCAATATCTCTCTACAGCAAGAAAAAATAGTATATACATATATGTACTATATAACATGAATAATATGTACATACATAAAGTAATTAGCAAAACTGGGCTCTCTAAGCTTCTGGGAAGAAAAAACATGACAAGGAAATTTTGACTCCCTCCTTGTGTCATCAGACTAAGGTCTTAACCATGTCTGTTCAATATTATTTACAGACACTAAAACACAAAATTCATGTTGTTTAGCCTTAGAACCTTCTACCAAGTTTCTATTTTAAAGTATTAACGAGGCTCGGGCACTGTTTTGTATATGGTTAACCTAAACGAGTTAACTGCGCCTGTGTTTCATGTGGTTCTATTACTTTAGGAAGATGGGCTTACACAGAATCCCCCCAAGGCCTGTAACTTGTCTTTGTGGTTCGTATCATAAACACAAACGAAGCCAGGACCACCAAGTGTTATCTCACACACCGACATTTTGACATTTTACTGCAAGATTTATGGCTGTAATAAACAATCTCAGTACCTTTTCTGATCCTTCCACAATCTCTCTTCGCAAGCCATAGCATCATTCCATTGAATCAAATAATCTTTTGAAAAACAAAACAAAGAAAACTCTTGCCTTCATATGTGATCCAAGACACCAAAGTAAAGCCAGGAAGAAACTAACTCAATTAATAAATAAACTGAGGTTTACCAGCAGCGCCTTGTCCGAAAAAAGATGGGATGCCCTGAAATCGAGCAGAGAGGGAGTGTGCTAATCTTCGCACGCCAACTGGCTCCAGTCCCAAGCAGGGTGAAAGCGTTATCCTTTTCTTGGGAAACTGGTAAGCACATTTGCTCATTTCCACGTGCAGGGATAACATATATTCCCAACAAAAGCTTTCTTAAAGTCCCATTAAGTGAAATAACTTTTCATCATGTCCTCAAGTCCCAGATGGAGAAGGAGAGTGAAGGGAGTCCAAGGGAGAGGGAGAGCGAGAGGGGGGCAGTGTTTTGCAGCCTAGTTTGAATCTGATTTGAATCATTTTGAATATATTTGGAACAGCCTTCCCTCTTGAATGCAGCCCTGTCCCAAGTTTCAAAGTGACCGAACAGTGACACCGTGCGCATTTTGTTTCTTATTAATCTTACACATTGACAGTCTTTGTTAAATCACAAGGCGCGCCCCTCACCAGCCGACATTTTCATATTTGTTAGACGCGCTGACCTGAAGTTCACCTCGGCCTTGGACTTTGTGCCTCTAAAAGGTCTATACCATGTCTTTTAGAGAGTGGGTGCTTTGCCCAGGTCACTCCTTCTCAGGGAAAACCAAGGCGCGGGGAGCAAAGGAAATGTAAACGTTATGGAATGTATTGACTGTATTTGTCCTTTGTTCTCTAGAGCGAGAGTCCCCCAGACTGACTGTTCGCTGTCTGAAGCACGTCTCTGGAGGGCACGGGAGAAGGACTGAATTTCAAAATGCCTGATGGTGGCATTTGAGGGCTTCCCCCACCTACAGTCGGCATAGGATTTTAGAGAAGCAATACTTTATCAGCCATTTGACCAATTAACTGTTTGGGGGTAATTTCCTTATAGAAGTTTATACTAATGAACACAACCCAGGCATAAGGCATATGAAATTCATATCCGGATTAGACATGAATTTTAACCAGGATTGTGTGAGAGGCCTAAAGATTAAAGTCCTCCAAATAAAGAAAGTAAGCACTCTAAAAGCAATAACTTCTGCAGGTACATTTTCTTTGAGTTGAAAAACTAGCTAAGAGGTGTCTGTGATTATTGAAGCTGACACGTTCCTAAGGTGTGGCGCGTTTTTAACCAATAACACAATAACAGGGTTTTGTCAAAGAGATGCATAATTGTCTTGGTGACTAATGGGGGGGTTTTCCGTTTTCTTCATTTCACTGGCCCAGATGTGGTGAAGTGTTCGCTGCTGTAACAGCAGTCACCACAGTTGTTCCTTTTCTTCTGTTCTCATCTGGCACACCCCCATTTGGCTTCAAGCTCTTGGCCAGAGTGAAAACTTTACACATCGCACAGTGAAAGCAACCTGACTACTTCCACAAAGGCAGTGTTTGGGAAATATTTGCTCTTACCCCTGAACATACCTGGCACCAGCAAATCTAATCAAGCAGACTATAGTGGGATGATCTTAAATGTCCCTGCAAGGGTCTACATTTTGAGTAGTTGAATTAGTTTATCTCTAAAATTAAAGGAAAAACCTAGAAAAAAATGTCACCTTTCTCTTCTCTGTTTCCCTACACGAATTACTTGAAGATCAATACACAGAAAAGGAAAATATGTCCCCCAGAAAATAGATGCTAACGGTACCAACACTTAACGTTAATATAGGTGCATGAAAAATAAAATATTGTTTAGCTCTCCAGTTGCAGTACACACACAAGGCATGGTTGCAGTAGGCTTCCCTCACACACTATTCCCTTTCTTTTCTACTCTCCCGCCCTCCCTCCTTAGCTTGCTTCCCCTCTCCTTGGCTTTCATTCCAAATGTATTTTTCAAGAGTATTTTCTGGAGAATAGAAGTCTGTCACTGTGGTCTTGAGAAGAGGTCTGGCATTTGTGGATTCTACCTTCCTGCTCAAATGGTGTATTCTTTACAGTTTATTCACCCATAGATTGTAGCATTTCTCTTACATTCAGTGTAGGGTTCACAATAAACATAATGAAAAACTTTCAACAACAGGAATATTTTCCTGGTACCAATAAGCATTTTCTCACTGGTGGAGGGGGTAGAGGAATCCTGCCCCTTTCCGGAGGGTTTCCACTTCCTTTCTCCCCTTCCCAGCTCTTTGCATTTAGTGGGTGGCAGTTTCGGAAAAAGCATTCTGTCCTTGAAAATTGCAAAGGATACACTTAGCAAGAAGTGCCTGTGTTTGCCCTTGTTCTCACACACTTTAGGGATCATTAAAGGTACTAAAAAGGAAAAAAACTGGCCAATCAAAATCACAGTTTTCAAATAAAGGAAGTTTCCTGCCCGATCTCTTTCCTTTGAAGGTATGATGGAACATTGGCAACTTGCTACATTATTTCTAAAGGTCCACTGATGAGTTTTGAGCTTTTTTATTTTGTGACAAACGCACAAACAGACTCCTGGTTCTCCAGCATCTAGGGTGTTGGTGCTTCAATAATCTATGCCTATTTACCTGCTGCTATTCCCTTAGAATGGGAGCGATAATTCAAGATGAAATACAGCATGTATTAGTCTTGAAAAGAGGAATTTTCTATCCTTTCCTTCGTAATTGAGGTCATTCAACCACTAGGGTTCACCTGGAGTCCATACCGTGATACACGCGTCACTCTGAGCCATTTTATCTTTTGTGCTGATAGTCAAGATCGCAACTCTAACATTGACATCAAACTCTGTCTGGGCAGATGACGAAGAGCGCTGCACAACGTAAACTTTTGACCCTCAACTTTTTGACCTGCAGTTACAACCACAAAGATACACAAAGCTGTGCCTCTTCTTTCAAGGGGAAGCCCCCCAGCCCAGGAGCTCAGGGATGCCCTGCTTCTGCCACTGCCTTTTGGAGTAAGAGGGTGAATTGGATATTTTTGTGTGTTTGTGACTGTATTTCCTGTCAAATCAGCCTCCTACCTCCTTTTGTCATCACTTAAATAGGAATGAGATTATTTTAAAATCACTCATCATTACGTCTACAAGGAACATTTGGAGTAGGAGGCTTTTGCGAGGGGAACCTCGTAAAAAGCGAAAGAAAAGAAAAGACGGGGAGAAAGCAGGCAATGGAAGTGGGAGACTTTTCCTTTATTTAAAAATAAAGACGCAGCCCTAATTGTTGGGAAAGCTGGCCCAGGCAGGAGAGTTGACTGTGAACTTGTACTAAAGCGTGCTCTGCTGGCGATTCCTAGGGTGTGCAGATTTATCTTCTCTGCATTTACTTAACCCGGCAGTGAACTGCACGGGCGTCATTTGTTAGGCGATGACAGATTTCACCTCCAGCAAGGGCTGCTTCACAAAATCGCAATAATTACCCAATAACCTTCATAACAAATATTATTATTGAAAAGACCGGTTTGTGGGGAAGAGAACTGGTGGGAGAAAGGCAGCTTTCTTTGCAAAAAAACACCAAATAAAACCGTCCTAGGCAGATCTTTCGGTTCTGGGGTTTAGAGTGGCTAGGACTGTGGCTCCCCTCTCCTATGTGGGTGGGAGCCTAGGCAGACCCCCTCAGCCCTGTCTGGAAGCCCCGATTATAGTTTTGTCATTGTCTAGAAAGAAATTCTGCCTTAGAAGCCAAAGGGATGCGCCCACAACGTTCTGCACTCTCCATGATGGGCAAACCTCAGACAGACTCCAGAGCGAAGGTGGGGGAGAGGCTTTGCAGGGCATCTTTCAAGCTAAAAGGATTGTTTTCCTCTTTAATAGCCTATCTTTCAAGATGTAATTTGCTCTCCCCTCACTAGTTGTTTGGATATAATACTCTTCACATCTCAACAAATGAACATGACTCCGTTTCTGGTAGAAAATTCTGTCTTGCTCTCCCAGAGCTGCCAACAATGAAGCGGGGGAAAGAACAGGGGGGAAAAAAGGAATCTTGGCATAAGGTTGTGAAATTAGAGCATGGAAACCCTAACAAACCCCTAAGTAAGTGTGACCAGAAGCTTCCTATTATATTTATAGTTCAGGAAATATTGTCTCTTCAGCTTGTAGAAACAAACGGGCCCTGGCACATTTCGGATGCCTTCTCCTTTTACAAAGCTAGGAGCACAGACAAACACTTCTGCCACCAGCTGAGGCTAGATGTCTTCATAAAGCCCTTAGTGACAGAGATTTTTTTTCCTAAGTAAGTTCCTCTGCAAAAGCAACCCAAAAGAACGCACGAGAAAAAAAATAACTTATCTACAAAATGAGCAGATAACCAGCCATCCTCCTTACTATGCTTCCTATGAAAATAGGAAGAGAGAAAAAAATTCCTCCAATAACGCTCACATAGGTCTGACTGGATGCTGTATTTTTTTAAAGTCAGTTAACCGCATGTGAGTTGGCCTGCCGTCTTAAACTCTAAAGTTTTATGATGATTACAACAGACAGAAATAAGCAAGCTGACAATATTTATAGCCTGTAATTTTTTTAATGCTTGGGAAAGATTCCCCCATATTGTGTGATTCTAATCCAAGAAACTTTCTGCCCATTCCCATACCCAGAGTGGGACGTGACCACAGAGGTGGTGTGGACACTTCGTCCAGGCATGTTACTCAAATGAACCTGCCAGCAGCCCTATCACTCTTTTTTTCTGCCACTAATTTTAGTCACCAAGAAGTCACTCAATCAAGATCACCAAATGAATAACTAAAATAAAACCTTAACCCAGTATTTTCCAGTAAAGAATCCGAAACTCAGAGCAGCAGAAGAAAGACTCCAGAATTCTCACAGACATCTAAAATAATAAAAGAGAACCCAAATAAAGTTTATATTCTGGGTGCCACTAAGATGCAGACACATCTTCCTGAGTGCTGAACTGCTCTCAGGAAATGCTCACTTTAACAGGTTACACAAAACGACCTCAGGGATTCGCCTTGCCACTATTCAAGAGGAGTGGGACTTGTGGGAGGGTTTCGATTTTTCAAAAAACTTCCCAGGTTTTGCTTTCTGAACCTCTGACTTTGGGGACATCTGTTGGACTTATGTTATGAGTGTAAGTGGCCTCTGCACAATAAAGTTTGTGGAAATTCCAACTCTACACTTTAAATGTTTTCACTTTAAGGACTTAAGAAATATCTTTACCAGTTAGCACTTGCAGAAAACCACCTAGCTAGCTCCTAAGGAGAAAAGCATTTGGAGACAGAAGATCCCATTTTTTGTTTCATTTCTGAGTTGGAGGATTTGGCTTAATTCTTCATACAGGATGGGGGAAATCTGCTAGATCCCTTGTGGGTACCCATTCAGAGAAAGACCCCAGGGCAGGCCACAGTGTCCCTAGTCATGGCTTTGCCACTGAAGAATGTAGAGGGTTGGGGCCAGAAAGGGTGGCTGAGACCAAGCTGGAATTGTACCTAGGAAATATCTATCTCACCCATTGGTGCAATATTGGGGACTGTTTTGGAAATCATAGATTATGTAAATTTCCTGGGATCAAACAGAAAGAGCAACTAACAAAAGAAAGGCGGAAATCTCCTACTGACAAACGACCTATTTCTTCCCTAAACTACCCTTTATGATGTGTGTGGAAAAACAACCTAATGGTCCTGGGGACTTTTAAGTTGGACATTGAAGACACCTCGATTTCCCCCCAAACTTCAGGGCACAGTTTGGAAGAAAGAATTTGCCTGTATATTGAGGGGGAATAAATTAATCTTTAGTGCTATCTAGGGAGATGCCTAAGTTGCCTTTTGAGGGTCCTGTGCATAGATTTAAAATTCTACAAAAGGAGAGAGGAAAAGGAAAGAAGAAGAAAGGCAAGGCAGAAGAAAAGAAAGCGCTGTAACGCCTTTCATTTAGCTTGGGGATTCAAAGACTGAAGTTAAATCCGGCCATAAAGTTTATTGCTTCAGACTCACAGGCTGGTGAGAACAGTCCCACCGAAATAAAAAGAACGTGCAGGCAAACAAGGTTCAGGGCCTGGTCCCTGGTGCGGGGGAGGGGGTGCTGAGCCCTCCCCCGCAAGGTGGGGACCCGCGGTCCCCAGCGTCCCGCGGGCGCCAGCGGCCTGGGCTCGGCCTGGCGACCCAGGGGCCCAGCCTAGAGGTGCCGCCCGCACCCGGCCGGCCTCTGCACCCTCGGGCTCTCCCGATCCAGCCTGCGACCCGGCCCCAAAGGCCGCCACCTCTGTTCAGTGCTGCCAAATGACCCCGGCCCGCGGAGACGTATTGCCACAGCCCCGTCAGAAATCCCGCCGGCGTACGCCTCGGCCCTGCCCGGGCCTTTCTTTCAAACTCCCCAGCGCGCCCCAGCGCAGCGCGGCCTCGGCGCCCGCAGCCGGCGCCACCCCCCCACCCGGCTCCCAGCCCCCACCCAGGGCTCCGCAGACCCAGCAGAGCCCGGCCCTCCAGCCCCGGGATGGGGGCGGCCCTGCCCGGTCTCCGCATGCAGGCCTACTCGCACACAAAAATCATCTTTTTTGCACGCCGGCGAGAGCAGCGGAAGTCATTAACATCCGCGCTGGTGCAGCAATTAAAGTTAGGCCCAGGGATGCGGCGCGGCCACAGGCGCTCTGCACCGTGGTGCCTCCGAAAGCTGGCTCTTGGCGTTCCTAATTTGGGCAGAGGGAAAGTTTGCTCTCCCCTTTGGAATTCCGAGGCAACCTCAGAGTTATTGAACCAGAGAGAGAGAGAGAGAGAAAGATCCAGAAAGAAAGTTTTCAGAGTACAAATAAACTTGAAAGCGCTCAGGGGGCGAGCTTACCTTAACTCGGAGGGAGCCATTTTTTCAGAGTTTTGAGAGACTTGTGGTCTGGACACTTCTGGACCTAAAATTGACAATTTGAATGACCAGGTGGCACACGTAGCCTGCAAAAGAGTCAAATGGAGTCCAGCGTCAGTGAGATTATATGTTATGTGGTATATAATGTTGGATGTCAACTCCCCAAAACCATAAAACTTACTTTAATGGCCCCACGTGACGTTTTATAGCCAGTGAGCCGATCTGTCTGTGCTATGGATGATTTTACGATCTAATTCATAGACAAAACCCTATTCATTTGGCACCCAAATGTCATATAGCCGGAACTGGGGCTTATAAAGTTTACTGTTTTATAACTTTTTAAAGGAAAGACGGCATCAGTGTAAGCAGTCGGTAAATGTGCAAATCTCTAGTTGCGCTTTAGCTGCTCTGAGGAGTTTCCCAATCGAGCTAGGATGGGGTAAGTACCTTCCATTTGTAGCAAATTAATTATAGCAAAAGAAGCCAACTGGGTTCAGGAGGGCGAGGAGTGGGAAAGGGTGCCTGGCTGGGTTAAGGGCAGAGGGTCTGGGGGCCACAACTTGACATAGCAGCCTCTTCAGCAAGTGGAGGCCTAGGATGGCCTTAGGAGAGAAGCGGCATCTGTGTGGGCCCCCGAGGGCCACTAACAAAGCCCTGGGCTTTTTCTCCTTTCTCTATCTTCCTCTCTTTTTCGTACCCATCAAGTTAACCTGGTTTTCTCAGAGATGGGCAGGTTGGACTCAGGCTTTGCAACCACCTAAAGCTTTTCCACCTTCCGCCCTGAACTCTCTGATGGGTCAGTTAGGGAGGCCACGGGTCAGGGTGTTGGTCTGAGGTCCCCTTGCACAGGCAGACTGCTCAGGTAGCCTCAGACTCACTGCCTCCCAGCACTGGACAGACAGAAGAGCAAAAAGAGCCACTTGCTATTTGGCACAAACCAGACCAAGAGAACTTACAATAGAAAGTTTATTTTTTGTTTCCAGTCAGTATTTTTTCCTTAAAAACAAATACAAAAAAAAAAAAAAAGCTGATCACAGTTTGCTTAAACAGCCAGACTTGGACAATATTTGTAACTTTGTTCACAAAAACATACATCACTGAAGCTGCGCTTATAAGAGCCACTTCCAGAGTTCGTGCAAAGGGTCCTACAAAGGCACGCAGGGACACACCGCTCAGAGTCACAGTTTTCATCACAGAGTCACTAGTCACTACACGTCGAACAAGTTAAGTTGTGTCTCATCAAGTCACCTCTACAACAGCATTAATTACACAAGGAATATAGGTAGTTTGAATAAAAATATCTTTAACAGCTTGGAGCTATTGAGACAGGAACACTTCCACTCACATGCACAGTTAAACAACTGGAGTGCAACACACAACATTGGCACTAAACGAGGTCGAAGGGGGACTTTTTTGTGTTTTTTTTTCTCTTTTCTTTTTTTGTCATAGTTACTTCAAGTAACACAGCTTGCTTCATATAAATAAGTTAAAACATCTATTTTTTTTTTCAAGACAAAGCCATTCAGGACAAAGAAATGAAGAGAAAGCAGATCTACTTATACAGGTGCTATAATGGCAATAAACAGGCTCATGATTAAAAGATGAATTAGGGCAACGATAACAGGGCTTCTTCACAGAAGGAACACAAGGGAGTTTCAGAAAGTCACCTTAGGACTGACACTACGCGGGACCCGGCTAATACTGCTCAGTACTTTAAATGCTCAAATACTCAGGGGCGGAAGGCCCCTCCCGCCGCCGCCATGCTCATGCTTTTCAGCTTATTATCTTTTTTCCACTTCATTCTCCGGTTTTGGAACCAGATTTTAATTTGTCTCTCGGAGAGGCAAAGAGCATGTGCTATTTCAATCCTTCTTCGGCGGGTCAGATAGCGGTTGAAATGGAACTCCTTCTCCAGCTCCAGGGTCTGGTAGCGCGTGTAGGCCGTTCGGGCCCTTTTGCCTTCCGGGCCGCCTATGTTGTCTGCAACAGAAAAGTCAGCGGTTTAGCCACCCACTCCTCAGCCTCTGGCTACCAAAGTCCGCCAGCTGGACCAGCCAGGGTCCTGAACAGGGGAGAAAAGCTCAACAAGTCTCCCTCCTCACTCGCCCACCCACCCCTCCCGAATTTCCTTCCCTCTTCCTTTCTAGAGAGAAAACAATAAGATTTGGACTCTGGGAACAATCGGCCCATCCGAAGCTGGAGCCGCATCCCGGACGATCCCCCGGCTTTCCCTCGCCCCTCTCTTGCCCTCTGGCCCTGCCCCTGGCGCCCTGAGGCTGGGCACAGCCCTCACAGGCTGCCCACCACCCAGAAACCCACCAAAGCAAGGCCCTTTTCTGTGCGCCCAAGTAGCCTCCAGATCACCCTCCCTTAAAGTTCCAGCCCCGCGAGCCGCCTCCTCTTCCAGCCTGCACGCTTGGGGCGCCTGCTTTCTTTTTCTTCCCTTTCCTTTCCTGCTCTCCCTCCTGCCCCCAAACTTCAGAATCCCGCCGGCTCTCGCCTCGATTATTCCCCCCACCAAGCCCCTTTTCGGGGACTCTAATTAGTAACGCTGTTTCCCCAGCGTAGCCCTCCTCATAAATTATCAGTCCTGACAAGCCCGATTCACGGCCCCTACTGCCATCCTCTACCTCTCTGCGCCTTGCTCGGCTGGCCTGACCCATGAGCGCGTTCCGAGGCGCTGGGGTTGGATATGTTTTTTTTTTCCTTTCCCCCCTTTTCAAAGTCTAAACTTGGCTAGCCAGCGGCCTCTTTCCCCTCATTTGTGAGCGCTGGGCGCTGCAGAAAAGAGAAGGAGGAAGAAGGAAGGCAGGGGAAGGAGAACGGCGGGGAGAGGCTCCACAGGGCTGGGAGAGGCGAAACCAGGACAGTGACGGGGAGAGAGAGGGCGGTAAAGGAGAGTGGGGGGGGGG
>NW_020174149.1:5109052-5113936 GCF_003031525.2 Neophocaena asiaeorientalis asiaeorientalis
ACTGGCTTTACCATGACTTATGTGCAGCTTGCGCATCCAGGGGTAGATCTGGGGTTGGGCGGGCGGCGCCGGGCTCGGCTCGCTCTGAGCGCTCGCCTGCTCGCTGCTGGCGGGGGCGTCCTCCTCGGCTCCGGACGCCGTGCCAACCCCCTCTCTGCTGCTGATGTGGGTGCTGCCGGCGTTGGCCGAGGCGCCGCTTGAGTTGCCCAGGGAGTTTTTCCCGCCGTGGTGGCTGTCGCTGCCGGGCGAAGGGGCCACGGCAGAGCAGGGCAGCGGGTCGGGCGGAGGCGAGTGCGTGGACGTGGCAGGCTGGCTGTACCTGGGCTCGGCGGGCGCCGCGCTGGCGCTGGCCGCGTAGCTGCGGGCGCGCTCCCCGGAGCCAAAGTGGCCGGAGCCCGAGCGGCCGACGCTGAGATCCATGCCATTGTAGCCGTAGCCGTACCTGCCGGAGTGCATGCTCGCCGAGTCCCTGAATTGCTCGCTCACGGAACTATGATCTCCATAATTATGCAACTGGTAGTCCGGGCCATTTGGATAGCGACCGCAAAATGAGTTTACAAAATAAGAGCTCATTTGTTTTTTGATATGTGTGCTTGATTTGTGGCTCGCGGTCGTTTGTGCGTCTATAGCACCCTTGCACAATTTATGATGAATTATGGAAATGACTGGGACATGTACTTGGTTCCCTCCTACGTAGGCACCCAAATATGGGGTACGACTTCGAATCACGTGCTTTTGTTGTCCAGTCGTAAATCCTGCCTGATGACCTCTAGAGGTAAACTCGGGCACTAATGGGGGAGTTGGGTGGAGGCGAGAGGACTGGCGCGCGCGCCCCAGGCGCGTGCCCGCCACTCGCCGCCGTCGTTCAGTCGGACTCGAGCGCCACCCGCTGGAAGCAGGGCGCATCCCTCCGCTTCCGACCCGGGGCTGCAAGGGCCGGGGTCGAATTGAGGTTACAGCCCATTATGGCAAAATTATTGCATTTCCCTCGCAGTTCCATTAGGATGTACCAATTGTGAGGCCGTCAGCTGCCGATCGCGTGCCCGGCGAGGATGCAGAGGACTGAGGGGAGATGGTGACTTGGATTTTATTTACAACAACTTTATTTCCCTGCTGTGCAGCCCCTCTTATTTTTGTGTCGAGGTTGGGGTCGGTTCTGACCGTCGTGCCGGCAGCTCTGAAATTTGAAAATACAGATATCACCTTCGGGGAAGGGGGGGAGGCCATTTAGCCGATTGGAGAAATAAATCCTACCCGCAGCAGCAGCTACAATTACGGCTCTGTTTTTGCGAGCGCATGAGGGACAGTGTCCCTGCCGCTCTTAAATGACAGGCGTCTATTAAAGATAGCTTTTGTGTAGCGTTTCTCCGAGGCGAGGTCAAATTCCATACACTTTTATAGCCGGAGTCGATTTTTCTTTCGTGTAAATATGGTTTTCGTGTCATTAGTTTGCTATTTGATTTGCTATAAGTATCCAGCCTGGAGAGTCTTCACCACCGGGTCACTTTCCTCTAGCCAACCGGGCCCCAAGTCGGAGGGTTCTCCGTGAACCCAGCGAGTGGGCCCAGGCTCCCCGCAGCCACAGAAGCTGCTTGGGCCTGGGGATTCGTGGGCCGAGTTATTAGGGTTTTGTTTAGACCTCCAGAAGTAAAATGAGGACGCTAATGAAAGCATTTTGTGGCAGTGCCTAGTACCTCCGTAGTTATCTTCCTGGGTTCTGAAAGACGAAAGTAAATCACAAATATAGCTTAAAGTTGGGTGTGGGGGGAGGTGTCCCCGCTGGAGAGGTCAGGCGTCTCAGGCGCCCCTGGCACATTTGGAAACCAGGACTCTTGCCGCTCCCATAGCCCTGGGCTGCATCCTTAGGTCCTGAAAGCTGTTGTGGTGGTAGCGTCGGCCCTGTTGGAGGCGGGGAGCCGGAATCCGGAGCTCGGGGAGCCCAGTCATTCCCAGGGCTGCAAGATTCCACCCGCGCCCAGGTTGGCTCGGCTGGGCTGAGGCTGCTTCTCTTCCAAGGACGGTTGCGCGCTGGGCCGAGAGACAAGGTTCTCTCGGGCCCCCTTTGTTCCTCGCGCTTCTTCCTTTCTGGGGGCGGCCTGGGAGGCCTCGGCAGAGCTGGGGCCCCAGACTTTAGGCTCCCTCTTCCCAGTGGCCAGAGTTGATTTGGTGATGCCCTCCGGGACTTGGTGGCGAGGAACCGAGGCGGAAACGCCCAGACACCAAAGGGGGCTCGGCCCCGGGTTCTTTCCTCTCCAGCAACCCCGGGACCCGAGCTCAGGGGCGTGCAGAGGCGCTAACACAAGAGCCGGGGACCGATTGGGGCGCGCCCTGAGACCCGGAGCGGGCTTGGGCAGGCTTGGAGAGCGGGATTGCGTGTGCAGTGCGCCTCGCTCTACTGCTGGGATTGGCTGTGTGTGAGGTTTTTTTTTTTTTTTCTTGTAAGAAATAAATGCTCAGACGTTTGCAAAGCGCCGGGCTCCCCTGAAGCTGCGAAAGCCCCCCGGATGGGAGCAGGCGGGAAGAAAAGTTGGGGACTAGGCGAAGGCAAGGGGGCAAAGCCGAGGGAGATTGCGGCGCGGGCCTGGTCCCTGCCCAGGCGTCTACTCGCCCGCTTTTGCCTCAGCGTCCTCCCCGCTGGGTTGTGTGGAATTGATGAGTTTATTTTCCTTTTTCCACTTCATGCGGCGGTTCTGGAACCAGATCTTGATCTGGCGCTCGGTGAGGCAGAGCGCATTGGCGATCTCGATGCGGCGGCGCCGCGTCAGGTAGCGGTTGAAGTGGAACTCCTTCTCCAGCTCCAGCGTCTGGTAGCGCGTGTAGGTCTGGCGGCCTCGGCGCCCGTGACTCCCGTACACAGCACCTGCGGTCAGAAATGGCCGGGCGCCGGTAAGCCAGGATCCGGGCAGCCAGACCAGTCAGCCCCACGCCCCACGCCCCGGTCTCGGGGATGAAAACCACCCGCCTCTCCCACTAGTCTGGGGCCGAAAGTGGGCTGGATGGGAGAAGATTATTTCATACCAAGCGAGATGTGTTCCACCTAAAACGACTTGGGGTGGGAAATTATTGTTTTTGAAAAATCTGCTCTGTAAAAAAAATTACAAGCAAAAGAATAGAACAGCATTCTTAGATCGGGGTACCTAAGCCTGTTTTGTGGGAGTAGAGTGTGTGTGTCTGGGAATGGTGGGTATGGAACCCTGTGAGTAGGGTAGACACTCCAAATTCACACACGGACCTCTGTGAAGATGTTACTTTGGCCAGCCATGTCAGGACACAATATGCTTTTTAAAAAAAAATTAAATGGTGAGCCCTCTCAAATCTTTGCAAATGCCTTCCAATTGTATGGCCCTTCTGAGAAACGCAGAGCTCTTGAAAACACAAGTGGATTTTAAAGCAAAAGACTGTAAGTTGAAAAATCCGCATTAGCCTCTGTCCTTCTCCAAGGATTCCCTGTAGATTTTTTGGAAACCAGGAGCAAAGAGATGGAGCTATGGGCCACCTGGGGTTTCTGGAATGAAGGACTGTGATGGGCTATCTGTTCTAGTGCCAAAGGAACCCATGGGTGGGGGGCTCCCCCAAAGCTGGGTGTATGAGACACAGGCAGGGCCTCAGAAGGAGGCAGAAGTTGGCTGTGAGTGAACAGCTGAGTGGAAGGGGGAGGGGAGGGAGGAGAGAGAGGAAAAATCCTGAGGCTGAGGATGTGGCCCTCCAAGGCGTTGGGGAGACACTGCAAGAGGCCAAATGAGGGCCTTTATCTAGATGCGTTTCTGAAGGGCAGAAAGGTGAGGGGGTTGGGAGGGAAAGGGGAGTTCTCAGGATGGGTGCAGAAGGCCATCACGGCTTGGGGATCTGAGCAGGGTGTTACCAGCGTGCAGTGAGGGCAGGCGCTCTCTCCCATCCAGCCTTGCTCTCTCTTCAGGTTGCCCCTGTCACTGGGTCTCACACAGCATGGCAGTGAGCCCCCCACACGCTCCCTAAGTTGTCACCTTACATGGACACTAGTGCCCCGCCTTCGTGCTCCCACAGCTTGATTGCCCCATTGGGAATGGGTTGGATTTTTTATTTTTTAAAATCTCTTTTTAAAAACCCAAAGAAACTTTGTTCATTCTTTCCTTTCTTTCTATTTCCTCTTTCTACTCTCTCTGTCTCCTCCTTCCTTCCTTCTTTCCCTGCCTCCTTCCCCCTCTCCCTCCACTCTCTTGAGGGGCTGCAGGGAAACACCTTACCAGCGCAGGAGTTCATCCGCTGCATCCAGGGGTAAACAGGACTCGTGTACTTCCGGTCGGTGCCTTCGTCATGGAGGGCTTTGCCCGGCACGCTGTTGCTGTCGGGTTTGTACTGCTGCTCGGGAGAAAAGTGCAGGTAGTCCCCGGGGCCCCTTTGCTTGCCACTGCCCGAGGGCGAGGCACCACTGATGTCCTTATCAGAATAGAAACATGAGGCCCCGTACTCGTAGGACGCCCGGTTGCAGGCCAGGACCGAGTTGGACTGTTGGTAGAAACAAGGTGAGGTGTACGTCTTGTCCGGGAGGCTCGACGCCCCGTACGAGGCCGGGAAGGGCCTCAGCGCGTCATAGCCGGCCGGGTAGAGGGGCAGCTGGCCCAAGAAGGAGTCCTGGCCGCTGGGCAGGCTCCCGGGGAAAGTGGGATTCACAAAATAGGAACTCATTTGCGCGCCCCTCTGCAGGACTGTGATTTGTTGTGTATTAGTACATCTGGCTATAACTATTAGTAGTCATCGAACTGGTTTGTTTCTGGATGGCCGAACGCCAAAAGCGACAGCAGCAAATCGCACCAGCTGACGCGGCGGCGGCCAATGGGAGCGAGCGCCGGAGCCCGCTCCCCGGGGACCGCGGCGACCGAGGCAGCAAAGTTACAAACAGCCCCC
>NW_020174149.1:5114039-5122319 GCF_003031525.2 Neophocaena asiaeorientalis asiaeorientalis
GGGCGCGCACAGCCAGCCGGCCCGGCTCTCTTCCCGAAAGCCGGTGGCGGGCGAGGCCTGGGCAGGGGCGTGCGGCTCGGGCCGGGGGAGGGGCACCCGCGTCCCGGTTGATGCAAAGACCCGGACCAGGCCCGCTCTTTCCTCCCCCCACCGCACCCCTTTTGCCTTGTTGGATTTTGCTGGGTTTTCTCTCCAAACAGGAAACCTGACAGCCCCGCGCAGGGAGGGGCGGTGACGAGGATGTCTTTGCTCCGGGCCGGCCTGCCCTCCCGGCAGGGCCCTGAGTTTGCCCCTCCCCCTGCACTCCCCTACCCGTCGGTGCGGGCTCCGGAGCTGGAGAAGGGCTCTGAGAAACCAGGCCTTCACCCCTGCTCCTCACTCCTGCGCCTTAGGAATCGATGCATCACCTCCTCCTCTCCTTCCCCACTCCCACCAAGGGCCTGGGCCTCGCCGCCAAGGAGATAGGCTCATCTCGAGCTGACCAGGACCAGGACGAGGCTAGTCTCTTCCCCCGCAGGCCCCCTACTCCCACATACAACACGTTTCCTTTGAGTCTCCAGGGGCCTCCTTCCAATGGCCAGCGATTGCCTGGTCTCAAAGCACCCCTCACAAGCTGTGAGCCCCGCTCCTGCTGCCTCTGAACCCAGGAACCTAGAGGTCAGAAACCACTGGTTTCAACAAGAAAGGGACCTACAGAGGAGTGGTTGTGAGACTGAGCTCCGAAGCCAGCTCTGGGACCTGCTCCCCTTGCCCAAGCCCAACTCGCCAGACTCTCCCTCCGCCTGCCACCCTGATAGCTCAGAGATGAGACAGATCCAGATGTGGAATCTCTGTCCTCATTTCAGACGTGCTGGTGACCCAGGGTCCCTGGCCCAGCCGGGCATAGAGGGCAGCTCCGCGGACCCAAGGCCGCGGGAATGATGGATGTGCTTGGCTTCTGGGTCACCTGTCCATGGGCTCTGTCCTGGGATGTCCCCTTTCCTGCCCTTTCTGGGACATTTTGGGGGACCTGCCACCCACAGTTGCTCCAGAACCAGAAACAGTTTGTCTCACCAGCTCCAGAAATTCTCTGGATTGCTTTTACTGCAGCCCCAGGCCTGGCCTTCCCCAAACAGGACAGGAAAATCCTGTCCTGGGCTGCGCTCTCTTGCCTGAGGTGTTCCTTTGAGATAGTTGACTTTTATAGCACGTGGATCAATCTCATTTTGTAAATGTGATATCTTTCCAATGGCATTTTTACAACTGTATTTGTTAGGCTTGTAAAACCCCTTGAATTATCTTTAAAATGCTCAGTTCTCTGGAGCCTGAAGAACGATTTATTTATATGATTTGGTTGAATTTCCAGAGGGTGTTTATAAGATCTGTAAAACTGGCAAATGCAGGCTGATGGGGTTCAGGACTTGGGGGGTGTGTGGCAAGGCCCCCCTAGGAATCTGGCAACGACTTCCTTAATCTCTTCCTTGCTTTTCGATTTCTCCCCTCACTTCCCCCAAGGAGAAAACATTGGGAAAGGACTGGGCTATGACTGGCCTCCCCAGAGACTGTGGTGCATCCTCAAAATCGGCTGCTGCCCACGCAGTGGGGGCTGCACCCAGAAGCCTTCTGACTGTGCCCCAATCAGTCGAAGCTGGGAAAGTTTCTTCTTTGCATATATAAATAAGGGCCTGGCAGGAAAGGACATAATTTTAAATTGTCCTCGAATTTCTTTAGGGAAAGGATCTGATAGGTGAAAATGAAAACTCAAGAGTTAAAAATTAAAAAGGGATTTACAAAAAAGTTGTGTTAGAAGAAAATCATGTTTGAGTTGTTGTTTCTTTAACAAGACCGTCAGATGATGGTGATTTCAAGCAAGTTATTGTCATGTAAGATGAAAATGATCATTTGGAGATGTTCATAAATGTTTACATTCATAATTTCTGCTTCATTCCTCCAGGTCCCACACGGTGTTGGGGCTGGTGGTAGTTTACTACTGTTATTAGTATTTGTTATGGTTTGACCCAGATTCTCGATTTAATCATTGTCCCAGTCAACGAAAGAATTTGATTTCTCAGCTAAGAGTCAAAAAACAGTATATTTCTAGCTTCTATAGAAACTAAGATGGAAAAAATATATTAAACTGAAATCTCTACGTGTTAGCCAAGGCTGGTACATATCATGTTGACAGCCGTCCAATTTATTTCTCCAAGCAGCATTAGGTGCATATATATATATATATATATATGTATGAATATATATATGTGTGTGTGTGTGTGTATATATATATATATATATATATATATGAAGAGAGAGAGAGCGCCATTCACACAAGAATAGAAGCCCCAGACTCTGGAGGGAGCCTCTCCTGGGATGGTGAGAATGGCCACCAGGGCTCTTTTCTAGGTCAAAGCCACATAGAAAGTGCACTCACCTTTCAGCTGCTCTTCGAGGGGGACGGGATGGCAAGCAGAGCCTCACAATTCACCCTTTCCCGGGGCTGCCCACTGAGCTCCTCAACCTCCACCGGTCTGGAGAGAGGCCTGCTGGGGGGTTCCTTGAAGGCCACTGCGTCCGCCGGGATCGCTAGCCCAGGCCAGAGCCCATAGCACACAGGTGCGGCCTCTGCCTGTCATAGGCCTTCGCTTGGAGCCAAAGCCCGCTTCCTTGCCATAGCCAATCCTCCTCAGGGCCAGCCAGGCCTTCAGGCCTCAGGACTACGAGTGCTATCTCCGATTTCAAAATCCCACAGCGGACGCGTTTCCCGAACCAGTGTGCGCCCCCGGGGCGCCTTGGGACGCGCAGTTTGGAGAGAAGCAGCCATGACGTGCCAGGCGGCCTGTGCAACCAGTCTCCATGGTGCTGGGGTGGCGGCAGGACTCGAGTCTAGTCGGGCGTCCAGCTCCGGTCAGGGGTGGCCAAGGCGGGGGAGGTTCCCGGCCAGTCAGGCCCTGGGAGGCCGCCCCTGAGGTCCTCCCTCGCCCCCCTCTCCTCGGGCTGCTTGGGAACCTCTGAGGGGCCCGCGCAGCAGTCGCGCCAGGCTGCACGACTCGGGGCTGCGGCTGGCGTCGGTTCCGGCGACGGCCACAGCGTGGCAGCAGCGAGCGCCCGGCGCGGTCGCAATAAATAATCTGCTCGCGGCAGCCGCAGTCAGGCAGCTCACGGCCCCGCGATGCAAATGCGCCTTTATCCGCCCCAGCGCACCCCCCAACGCGGGTGGACGTTCCCGACGTCCACAGGCCCTTCTAAATTGTAGAGTGCATACCAAGGCATCATCTTAAGGTGGGGAAACAACAACAACCAAAACCAAAAAGCAAACAAAAAGAACTCCCAGAACCTCAGGTTCATTTCTGGTCGCTGTCCCAGGAAGCTCCCGGGACAAATCTGATCGAGGTACACCCAGGTCAAGTTGGGTCTGTGCCACCGCGCTTCGTCAAGCCCACGCCCGCGGCACCCTCCGCGCCTCCTCCCAGGCGGCTGCACAGTCCTCCCCCGGCTCTCGGAGATGGGCAGCGCGCGGTCGCCAGCCAGCCCGCTGCGCCGAGGTGGCTGTGGCTGGGAGGAGGTCCCCTATCGCCCAGACTCGGTTTGCGTCCTTCCTTCAACCTTGGCTGCGGGCCCCTGCCACTCGCAATAACACCACCACATCCTCTGCACCGAAACTTCCCGCCAAGCAACACCCAGCCAATTAACCCCATCCTCTCCTCCAACACAGAATTCCACCCACGATTCTATCCCCTCTCCCCGCGCTTCAGACACCTCTCTCATTGGAAAACCGCGTGAAGGGAAGCAGGCACTCAGCAGAGGACCCTGGCTGAATTAGTAAGTTTTTGTTTGTCTTTTTCCCTCAGTCTACTTTTCTCTCCAGAAACCAGTTCCCACGGAATAGAAGGTGCTGTGTTGATGCTGATAAAACCCCTGTCGATGAATTCACTTTGCCCTCCCCTCTTACCAGCTTCCCAGGTCGGGAACTGTCTCCAGTTATTGGGGGATTCAATCCTGCCAATTGGGTCATAAAAAAAAAAAAAATCCAAACCCGGGAGGCTGGCAGGGAATGCAGGGTGCAGAGCCACTTCCTTTTGGGCTCTGCGAGGTCGACGAGGAAGGGGAGAAAGAAGACCTCAGTGTTCCTGCCCCGTGCCAGGGCACTGTGCCACAGAAGGAAAGCAGGCATTCACTGCCACGGTGAGCCCGAAAGAGGAGAGGGAGGGAGGGTGTGTGTGAGTGTGTGTGTGTGTGTGTGTGTGTGTGTGTGTGTGTTGGCGAGTGCGGGCTGTAGTGTGTGATGGAGGCGCGTGTGTGAACGGGTGAGTGGGTGGGTGAGGGTGAGTATGCCCCTCTTCAGAGCCGCCCTGGGTGCCCTCTCCCACTGCCGCCGGTGCCGGCTACCGTCTCACAACCTTTGCTCCTGTCTCCCCACATGTCTCACCTGCAGATGGCGGTTCTCAGAAGCTCCTGCCCCTCTGACAGCTGCCGCCTGGGCAGCCCGGGGAGACGAAGTGTCCTCTTTCCTGGTGCTAGAGGACGCAGGAAATTAGCCAGGTTGCGAGTTGCAAAGCGGCCGCGGCGGCGCCGGGAACTGGACGAGCCCCACCTCCTGCGGGAGCGGCCGGGCCGGGCCGGGCCGGGGCCTCGTCTCGCTCGCCATCGCCGGACAAAGCACAGCCGAGACGGGCTGGAAGGCAGAGCGCCGAAGCAGGCAGGACGGAGCGGAGGAAAAGAATGCGGCTCTATTCTCGCAAGGGAAATTATAAAAAAGTTCATGTTCACGGTTCGCATCCACATGACCGACAGCGGCCAATGGAAGGGCCGAACAACTCATAAAGTTGTATTGCAAAGTTGTAAATTTTCATAAACAACAACGGATTTATGACCCTTTCCCCATCACTAAGAGGAGGCAGCTCTTACACCGGCGCCATCTTACCACCGAGGCCGCCCCGACTTGGGGCCGCAGGTTTTGCCGGGGTTTATTAAGAGTAATAAGAAGTGGGCCCAACCCAAGCAGGAGACAGGAGTCGAGGTCTTCGCCCGCCGAGCTCACCCTGTTCTGCGCTGTCCCCACCACCCCTCGCCCCTTCCCCAGCCCCTCAATCCTTCTCATCCAGACGCCCGCGCCAAAGTTTCGAAGCCGGGTTTGCGGCCCCTGCCCCTTCCCATACCCCTCAGCTTCAGTGCTGGGTCCTGGGGCGCCCTCGCTTTGCCTGAATGTGGGGTTGGGGTCTATATCAGAGGCCCTGAATCCCGCGTCCTATCCTGGGGTCGGGCTCAGGGCTCGTGGAAAATTCAGAATCAATTGTAGGGTAATACCCCTTTCCAAGCCCACCCTATAGCCTTATAGGAAAGGGTGGATTTGGGATTCTCTCATGGAATTTATGGAGGTTTTGGGGGAGGTTCATAGAATATAATGTATCAATCGAAGATTCCGTTTTCAAGGGATCTGGAAGATGTTTGCACACACATGCAAACCGGACAAAAATCTCCACACAGAGAAATGCACATATACAATTATGGACACACAGAAACGCATGCACCCAATTATGGACGAAGAAATACCTGCAATTGTTTACACACAAAAACACCTGCACTCAACTATGGACAAAGAAATACATACAATTATGGACTCCAAAATACACAGAAATACACATGCAAAAAGAGGTACACACACCTATATGAATCTACACATAAAAAGTCCACATGAAAAGGGATTCGAGGTGTATACAACAATACGTGACACCCAGCACATAGACCCTATTCTTTCTTCCATTTTTGCTGTCCCAAAGCCCCTTTGGCCACAGAGACACAGCAGGGCTTGCTCTCCACTCATGCTCACCCTCTCTTCCCCAGGCCCCTCCCCCCTAGATAAAGCGGTCCACATTTCTTTGTCATCGAGCATCTTTATTTTTCTGTTACATAAAACACTGTTAACTGGGCAAGACAGGAAGTGTACCTTCCTGTTCCTGGAAGCCCAGGCTAGAGCCAAGAGGGATGAGGGGGACACAGGACGACACAGGAGATGGAGGGCGCTGGGGAGGGCTGCCCTCCCCACACGCTATAGAGTTGGGTCAAGACAACACACCATGCTACAAAGTCACCCCATTAACACATCCTTCCCAAGTCAGGACATTGCCTTACAAATGAGCTCCAAGACTATATAAATGACAAAAAAAATCTTGTTCAAATATACAATATTTGCCATTGTAGGAAAAGTCAGGGTGTACATATTCAACATGGCTGGACAGCAGGACACAGGGGCCGGGGGAGGGGCAGGGAGGCTGGGAGCATCTCTGCGAACCCAGAGGCCTTCAGCTAGCTTGAGAATGCTCCCTTCCAGAAATAGGGGGTGATGGGCCTGAACATGGGGTGCCCAGGTCAAAGAAGGAGGGATTCTAGATTGCAACACTTAGAATGCTTTGGAATAAATATATTATTTTTCCATTTAAATAGAAGCCAATGCCCTGGTCCCCAGACACCAGTGCCTTCTCAGCACAGCCTCAGAGACCCCAAAGACTGCTAGCCCGGAAGCAGCAGCGGCCTGGCTGTGGAGGGGGAAGGGTTCGGCACTAGGTAGCAGGCGAGCCAGCCAGCACAAAATAGGTAGTTTGGGGCGAGTAGGTAGTACTGAGAGTCAGGTCCTTGCGGGTATGGGGGAGGTGTTGGGTGTCTGACAGTGTTGGGACGTGTCTGGGCTTCCTGGGAGTGGAGGCCCTCTGGGGCTGGGCCCATAGGTAGTTTGGGGGTGCCTCTCCCCGAGGCCTGTGCTAGGTAGTATTTTAACCGTGCCAGAGCAAAGCTGGCGGGACTGGGATTGGGGGTGTCTGTTGGGGGGTGGTCCTCGAAGGCAGAGGGGATCCCCAAGGGGCCCCAGTCTAGGTGGCTGCTCAGTCCAAATAAGCTGGGAGCTGGAGCGGGTAATGGGGTAGATTGGGTGCAAGTTGGGGACTGGGGTGGTTTTTTTTTTTAACATTTTCTTTTTATTTTTTTCCACTTTTGTAAATAAAATCAGTCTCTAAAGACACTTTCCCGACTGTCTGGTGCAGCCAGGGCCCTGGCTCCAGCCCTCATTCCTCCTCCTCCTCCTCGTCGTCGTCCTCCTCCTCGTCGTCCTCCTCGTCGGCCTTGTCGGCGGTGGCGGCTGCAGCGGCGGCGGGCACGGCACCCTCGGGGGCGGCGGAAGCGGCCGGAGCCTCATCCTTATGCTCCTTCTTCCACTTCATGCGGCGGTTCTGGAACCAGATCTTGATCTGGCGCTCGGTGAGGCAGAGCGCGTGGGCGATCTCGATGCGGCGGCGCCGCGTCAGGTAGCGGTTGAAGTGGAACTCCTTCTCCAGCTCCAGCGTCTGGTAGCGCGTGTAGGTCTGGCGGCCCCGCTTTCGGTCCGGCCCTGAGAGCAGACACACACACACACACACGGACACACGGACACACGGACAGACAAGCGACAGGGACACAGGACAGTGCATTAGCCAGGCCGCCATCCCAGAGCGCGCACCTTCCTCCCGGCCCTGACCTAGGCGGGAGTCCCCCCTCCGCCCAGCGCCCCCAAACTGAGCTGGGGGAGGAGCGGGAGTGTTAGCTGAAGACCCCGACTGCGGTGCCAGACGCGCAGACAGCTCTGTGAGGAGGGAAGGCGCAGAATCCCAACTTTACAACCGCCCTTTCCAGCCGGCTAGGCTTCCACAATGTCCTGCTTCCCCCTGACAAAGGGAAATTGTAAATATAGAGTGTGGGCAAGTGGGAGATGCTGCGCTTTTGCCATTCAAAGGCGAGCCAGGCCGCTTCCCCGCCTAGCTAGGCAAAAGGGAGACCTTCTCCGGCGGCCAGCACTCCAGGGGTGCCTGCCCTCCCCAGCAGCCCGCGCCCCCAACCCCGGACCTTCCTATGGAACTCCCGCTCTCTGTCTCCACTCCCACACACCCATCCCCGCCTTTAAATAGCCCCTGGCACTGGGGTGTGTGAGGGGCCCTAAAGGGTTTGGCTCTCCCTGCTTTTGAGAAAAAAAAAAGCCTGGCTGAAAGGAAAAGGAGGAGGGAGGGAGAGAGAAGAAAGGGAGGGAGAAAGAGAGAGAGAAGAGAATAGCGAACAAACTTAGTGTTGAAATTCCAAGGCAAATGGAGTTAAATTTACGAGGATCGAACCCATTAATTGGGCAATAAAAAGTTTTATGAGCCTCATTTACATACAATGCTATGAGCTCTCCACGCTATGGCGCCTTGGCTCTAATTAAAACCAGAAAGGCAGAGCCGCAAAGAGTCACGGGGCAGCCGGCTTGCAGCCGCCTTGCTCCGCGCTCCGCGCTCCCAGCCCCGC
>NW_020174149.1:5122588-5128454 GCF_003031525.2 Neophocaena asiaeorientalis asiaeorientalis
CTCCCAGCCCCGCGCGCCCAGCCCCGCGCCCCCAGCCCCCGCGCCCACCCGGCCCGCCTAGCGGCTGCGCCTACCTGAAGACCGCATCCAAGGATAGATACGGAAATTGGCCTCGGCCGAGCCGTGCAGCGCGCCTTCGTCTGCCTTGTCGCAGGCGCCTTTGGCAAGGTCACTGCAGAGCCCCGGGATGTTTTGGTCGTAGGAGGCGCAGGGCAGGTTGCCGTAGGCGTCGGCACCCAGGCCGTAGCCGGACGCGAAGGGGCTCTGATAGAGGGGGCTGTTGACATTGTACAAGCCCGGTACGGTCGAAGGGAAGGCGCCAGCGCCCGCCCCGTAGCCGCTTCTCTGCGAGCTGGGCGCAAAGGAGCAAGAAGTCGGCTCGGCATTTTGGAATAGAGAAGCCCCCGCAGTATATTTGCTAAAAAGCGCGTTCACATAATACGAAGAACTCATAATTTTGACCTGTGATTTGTTGTCCGGCAGCTTTCAGTGTCGGTTTTACGAGGTAGCGTGATATATGATAACATTACACCCCCAGATTTACACCAAACCCCATTTTCTTTTGGACGGAGGTCGCCGCAGCACGTGACCGCCCACATGATCGCCTCCGCCAATCTCAGCAGCCCTCACAGGTGGTCTCGCTTCGCGGGGCCCGCGGCAGCCTAGAATGGAAGGGGAAGAGGCTCAAATATGTGGCCAACGAATCTGCCCGCGCCCAGCCGGCCTGGCGCGTCCTGCTGGAAAAGGACTCTTGAGGCTCCGCGCGGGCGCTCAGCCCGCCGCCAACCTGGACCCCTGGCCTGCAGAGGTCGCGCGGAGCCGGCCGGGCGCAGTCCCCTCTTGCTTATTACCGAACGCTGGACCAAGCCTGCGGGTCCTCCCTGCCCCTCTTTCTGCCCATTGACGCAGCCCAGGGAGGGTCTCTGCACTCCGAGTATCCGCCCGCCCCACGGTGACCGGGTGGGCAAACCTCGGCTCTGGGAAAATCGACTCTTTGCCTGTGTCTCCCCACTCCCAGGTCCAGTGGGCCGGAGGCCGACTTAGACTCTGATCCAGATGGGGCAGGCGCAGCGTCGCTTTCAGCTACAGCGAGAAAGCCACCGCAAACTGGAACCATGTGGTTGGAATAAAGTCAAGGTCTTTCAGCTTCCTTTCCTTAATCGGCAGCGCACTGTTTATCTGCCCTAAAGGAAACAGTGAAATATTTATCTATTAATGAGCCTCATTTGCCAGCAGATTTATTAACATGAGGTTTCCCCCCACCTCCTCCTGGACACCTCTGGCCCGGCAGGCTCTGTGTGTTCTCTCCTGGGCACCTGGCTGGCCTCTGGCAGCCTAAGAAATGGCCGGACACTCTTTTGTCGTCCCTGCAACCCTTGGTCCCCCCTCGCTCAAGGGAAACCAAGTCTCTTTCCCCCGCTTTGTTGGAACCTCAGGCCAACACTTTCCAGGTGCCAGCGGTGCTGTAAGGTTTCTGGTAGCTTTCACTGGGGCCACCCCTGGGCCTCAACTGGCTCCTCATGGGCCTGGATGCCTGCGAGCAATACATGCTTTAGAGCCAATTTGGAGAAGACAGCGGGCCCGGGCGCCTGGGGACTGCAGCCCACTATAGATCTCCATTTCTCTTGGAGACCCCCAAAACAAATAGGGGGACCTTTCCCAAAAGGCCACCCAGCTCTGGCGGCTTCACCTTTCCAAGGACTGGCTTTACCTTTCCAAGACTGGAGCTCAAAGTAGTCTCACTCCCTCCCACCCAGGGCCTCAACTCTCGGAGCTTACCTTCCCAAGCCTCCAACCTCTGCGCAGGGTCGGGGCAGCAGAACGCCCTGCTGCCCACCACTCCCTAGAGGGTGGTGGGGTGAACCCTTCCCCTAAATGCCTCATAAACTGCCCAGGCTTCGATGGAAGCCCAGCAGTCAGGTCAGTACGCATTTTACTGCTCAGCTCTACTGCACACCATAAACCCGACCTCACAATGGAATTGCCCCGGAAATTCTCTGAATTATAGTTTGATTCCTTGTATACAAAACGCTTCCCATCACTTTCAGAGGGTCCAGGCCGCCCCTGTTCACCGCACGCTCTCAGGGGGTCCCAGAAGCACAAAAGGTGGCAGAAGCTTGGATGCAACGAAGCCCGAGCTCTGGCCTAGTGGACTGCCTGAGGCGTGGGTGGGGAGGCGGGGGCTGTCTGGGCAGGTGGGTGCCTGGTGGTTTCCCCTGGGGGCACAGGGGCCATAGTGCGGCAATATCAAAGGATGGCCTTTATGGAGGACCAGGATGACGGTGTGTCTCCGCTGGGGAATGGTGGGGTAAGACTGGAAGAGAAGAAAATACCAAATATTCCAAATAGCATTACTTTCTGGCAGGAAATAAAAGCCTAAGAAAGTTAAAGGAAGACCAAACAAACAAGAAGAAGGCTAGGAGATCAAAGAGGCGGAATTAGACAGCTTTAGACCAATAAATTGTTCCTCGGGTGACACAGAGCAAGATGCAAAGAGAAAGAACGGGCCCCGCCGCCGCCGCCGTCTGTCTAGACTCCGGTGGCTGCAGCAGCCGACAGCGATGGCGTTTAAAGTAGAACCTGCCTTCGTGGGGCGACCCGACAGACCGGGGGTGGGGGAGCGATTTCTGGGAGAGCAGGAAAGAACGCGTTCCCAGCCAAGAGGGCTGGGAGCCTGTACCATAGGCTCACCCCTGCCCGGGTTTTGTCCGGCGCAGGTCCAAGCCGTCCTGGCAGGACGCGCTGAACCTCCTCCTGGGCCAAAGAGGATCCAGATACTGCCGGCAAGGCCTCGGCCTTTCTGGGCTCAAGTCAGCCAACTGGGACGAGTCCCGCGGGTGCTGAAACCTCCCTTTCGTTTCTGAGCTTCTCTCTCCCCTCTTGCCTTCTGCAGCAGGGTTTTAAAACGAAAAGGCCAGACAAAACCAGGCTTTCAATATGGCCTCTTGAATCGCGTGTTCTGGAGCCTCTGGTTTTCTATTTATTTGGCTGAACAGAGACACCTGCACTGGGTTATATGTGATAAAATTAACAGAAATACTCGTTGACGCTCGACCTGGGGCAGGCACGAGAAGGCGAGGTTCTAAGCGGCCGAGCTGTCTTTATTTAAAGACATTTTCTCAGCGCTCTCCTGGAGCTAGGGGTCCTACCTACCAAGCAGAGAGTGTTTCCCCTGCTTCTCGTTCCGAAACAGTCCTCAATATTTAAATCCAGCTAAGAAGGTAAACCCAGCTTTGGGTCAGCGAATGGAGCCTGCCGGGAGTCGGGCGGCTGGCGATTTGCTTCTGTAAACTTTTCCACCCGCACCCGTCTCACGGGCTGCGCGTCTCTTCTCCACCTAGTGCGCAGTCTTCCGTCGCGGCGCGGGGGCGGATTCATCCCTGACAAGTGCAAAGGAGCTCCGCCTGGCTCGGGGTCCTGTCTGCGCGGCTCAGAGGGAATCGGTTCCCTGGCAGCCGAGAGGGGAGAGCCGCCTCCCAGCCACCGGCGGGCCAAGGGCAAGAGAGGCCCCGCCTGGCAGTCCACGAAGCAGAGTTCCCGACCGGCCTGCACCTACCTGGAGCCTCCGTGATCGGTGGTGAGAAGCGGTCGCCACCGATCTGCTCCTCCGCCATTTATTTGTAGTTACATAAATCGAGCTTTGTATCTGCGGCTTGGATACACGGCCACGGGCGGCTCTTGGGGAAGCTATAAAAACCCCTTTCAAAAAAAAAAAAAAACCCTTTCATCAGAGGCTGTGAAATTTTATGTATTATATAAGGAAATATAATGAAGGCGTGTGTCTGTAATACCAACGTGTGTATATAGACAGAAAAGGGCGGAGAGAGAGAGAGAGAGGAGAGATGGCAGCCAAAAACCCAGTCCCCGGTTTTACAGCGTGTACAGCGCGGAGATGCAGGTTGTAAACATTTGGTGGGCTTGGCGGAGATTATTACAACCCAAATAAATGCACCGCGTGGTGTGTTCACAGGGCTCGGGAGTGCTTCGGAGTGTTCCCTGTTTGCTTTTGCGTTTTCCCTCTGAAACCATTCTGCACCCGGGGCTGATCCTCGCACCCGCGCTCCGTACCGCCTCCTGGAAGGCTCTGAGGCGTGTTACCCCGCCCAGGGTCGAGAATAGGCTGGGCCTGGATTGGGGTTCACTCCCTCCTCCTCCTCGCTTCCTGAGCAGGGGACTCCAGAGTAACCTCAGTGCCTCCACTGCTCAGGAAATTCGGGGGCGAGAGAAAGCAAGGGAGGCTTTCACCACGTGAGCTCCTGTCCTGGAGCTGGGATGTTAATATAATTATTTTAAATATCACATTTATTTCAGAATAACTAAAGCAGTTCCTGGTCTTTCTCCCGGGATTTCCCATCCTGCCATACCCACACCAGACAATTACCAAGAATGCCTTTATGCCCAATTTTCAGCCGCCTAATTTTATTGTCACGTTTTTAAGGCGGCCTAGTCCCGGGATCCTGGTTCGCCTGCGGGTGCTGGCTCTCCCGACCCTGTACCGGGGCGCAGACTTCGGGTCTCTCTCTCGGGCCGCCGTAGGACCCTTGGCCACCGTGTATGCCCTCTGCACACCCTCTGGGGGGTCACCAGGTCCACGGGCTGTAGGCCTTAGTGCTTGTGTCTGTCCGCCGGTCAGTCGCGTTCTCCGAGCGTCGTCGTGATGCCCCGAGGCCTGTCCTGGGCTGGAAACGGTGACCCTAGATCGGTCCCCGCGCCTGGAGCTACTGCCCCATAGCAGCCGGACAGCTGCAGCCCCGCAGCGCTAGGCCCCCGGGATAGGGAAGAAGAGGGCGGGAGCGGTTCAGGTCAGGCGAGCCCCCGCCGCTTTCCTTTTTGTTTCCCAGCGAGGCTTCTGTCCAGGCGTGAGCAGCTCCGAAAATATACGACCACCGTTCGCTCAAATCTGGGTCTCCCATTCCAGAAAAGCTTGCATCAAGTCGACATCTTAGGAACTTCCCAGAGTCAAGGCGGCGGGAGATGGCGGCGCGGGCGCCTTTTGCGTGGAGCCATACTGCCATCTGCTGGCCGCATCTTGACACTGCAGCCAAGCCGCCCGGCCTGAACTTCGCCAGCAGCCGCCGCGGGTCGGGCGTCCCACTCCCAAAGCTGGGCAAGGGCCTATCCCCGAGGGGTCTGCACGGAGCCCGGAATCTACGCTGCCGAGAGGGCAGTGCCCATAAAAGTGAGCTGTTTCCGCAGCCGCTTTATCGGCGGCAGACAGAGCAAACAAATGAAAGGGCTTTGGTGGAAAATCTTAATTGGGGCTGGACAGTTGTAAACTCATTAAGGGCCGAATTCCAGACAGTTCGCAGACCCGGCCTTTATGGCACACCCTTACTGCCCATTCTTTGAAGTTCCTTCTGTCTGCAACAACAGAGGGCGTCCCAACCTGGCGGCAGGGTGGGGTTGGGAGAGAGGGGACGCCCCATCCCCCGGCGCCCAGGCTCCCCTTTTCCGAGCCCAAACACAGATAACTTCGCAGAAATCGCGGGGGGTCGGGGCGGGGGTAAGGCGAGAAAAGAAAAAGGGGGAGATGAGGCTGAACCCTCCTCCACATCTAGAAGGTGCTCAGGCCTCCGAAGTTGTGGCCGCTCCCCCCGCAGCCCTTTACACCCCATAAACGATAACAGCCCTCATTTTCTTTTATGGCGCTTGGGGCTGGTCGGTTGCTTGGGCTCTGCCTCTGTCAGGACTTGTGCTTGGGAGGGGTGCGCGGGGCGGGGCCCACAAGGGGCCCCCGGCAGGCCTGGCAGGGCGCGGGGGCGGAGGCCTTCAGTCCCCTGAGAGCCCCCGACTGTCCGTGCCCGCGGCCACGTTGGGGCGGCCGGGCTCCAGTTTCCCTCCTGGCAGATTCTTTAGGAAACAGATC
>NW_020174149.1:5128468-5129942 GCF_003031525.2 Neophocaena asiaeorientalis asiaeorientalis
GGAATCGCCCTGGATCCGGTTTGGGAAATTCTTGGGGCTCCAAGATGAAAGAGTGGCCGTTCCCAGCCACTGGCCACCCGTACGCGACACCCCAGCCCGACTTCTCTGAGGCCTCCCCGCAGTCTCACAAATGGACACAAAGCCGAGAGCAGGGCTTCGCCGACCCTTGTTATCCAGCGTTCCTCCGCTGCCTGCATCGCCAGACAGCCGGCCTGGCAGGCAGAGCTGAGGCCCGTCCGAGCCTGGCTGCTGCAGGTTTGGGCTCCCGAAGGCCCGCTAGAGACTAAACTGAGGTTCTGTCCTCCTCCATTTCAGCCCGCCCCCCACCCCAGACCCTACCCAGGCTCCCCTGTCCAGGAGAAGAAGGTGCAAAGAGCTGACCCGCAAAAATTAGAAAAGAATCAATATTTTATTTGGCAAAAAGTTAAATATTTCAACACAATTTGGTCAGTAGGCCTTGAGGTAACTATTGCAAAATATACAGTGTACGTTCAGCCTGATGGAAACCCCAGATTCATCAAGGATACAAATCTACGGTAGCCCAATGGCGGTTTCATAGTGTATAATTTATTATCAATAAAATTAACTCCATTACAATAAGCATTCATTTTCCCCCAATTAAAATTAAACGTAAACCATAGGTAGTAACCTTCTGCACATGCGTATAGCTCCAAGTTTCCTCACTGTTTGGTGCAAAAGCAATATTCAAACTTGTTTGATTACTTTTTCTTTAATATGTGGATTATATACATACAATGGACAAGACAGGTCTATAGAGCATGTAGAGACTAAAATGTCCGCATTTCAAAAATGGAGAAAACCGTGAATCTATGCGTCCAGGAGAACCCTTTCTTTTCTTTTTTAAAAATTTTATTTCACTGGGAAATCCTTACAGCTAGTTTACAATCAAAGGTTAACAGCCTAGTTATACAGAAGACATATTCCACTACAGAGCTATACCCCTATGCAACTGCTTTCTCCCCTCATAAACAACCTGAGTTCAAATCGAATTCTAGCTTTCACAATCACAACGGGTGCATCACCCATCACAGAAGTTTGAGTCACAAAACATAATTACCACAATAAAACACAGTGTTCAAGTATCTGGGCAGATCGTTCTGCCGCACAAAGAGCAAATTAAATTAACTACACAGACTAAACACTATACAGCCCGTCGTCAACACTTGTGCATTATAAAAAGGTAGTTTTTTTTGTTTGTTTATTTGTTTTAAGTCAGGAACAGGTAGATTTTTTAAAAATATACACAAGCTAGCACATACAGCCATCAGCGCTAATACCCCCCACCCCCTTTTTTTCTGTCTTATAGAAAATGGAAAGGTTACAATACCTCCTCCATCAAAGCGGCAGGCCAAGGAACCAGCCTGAGCAGGGTTTGCCAGGGGGAGATGAGGCCTGGAATTTAGAGCCGCTTTCTGCGGGGTGGTGGGGGCCGGGGTGGGGTGGGGGTAGGAGA
>NW_020174149.1:5130024-5153721 GCF_003031525.2 Neophocaena asiaeorientalis asiaeorientalis
AAAGGCAGTTCTCTCTCTCTAGCTCGCTCTCTTTTCAAATTAACTTGAGTCACATCACTCGTCTTTTGCTCGGTCCTTGTTGATTTTCTTCATTTTCATCCTGCGGTTCTGGAACCAGATCTTGACCTGCCTCTCGGTGAGGTTGAGCAGTCGGGCCACCTCGTACCTGCGGTCCCTGGTGAGGTACATGTTGAACAGAAATTCTTTCTCCAGTTCCAGCGTTTGGTGTTTTGTATAGGGGCAGCGCTTCTTCCGCGTGGAGCGAGCATGGAGCCAGTTGGCAGCCGGGTTACCTGCGTGGGAGCGAGAGATAGGAGGGATTTAGGAGGAGAAGAAGCACACCCACCCCTCTCCGCTGGGGGTTAGGAAAACTCCTGTGGTCTTCAGCCAAAGTTCAGGACGCTGCTGAATTGGTTAGGGAAGGCAGGCGAGCCTCCAACACAATGGAACCCTGGCCCAGAGACGCAGGGACGGTCACTTACAATTGCATGCCGTAAAACCTCGGCTCCCTCCTCCCCTCTGAGGCCCTCCTTTCTCTTCCTCTGTCCTCCGGTCCCCTCCTCTCCTTCCTCCCGCTCTCCGCACATTGTGTAAGAAGTGAAATTTGAAAACAGATCTCTTTCTTGCCACACAGGGGGAAACCACTCTGCCCTGTATTCCTTAGTGAGATTAATATTCTATTCTCCCTCTCACTGACTCTCTATCTTCCCTTCCCACCTTTCCTTCTACTACTCTCCCCACTCCTTATTTTGACCTTCCTGGAAGGCCGTGGGAGCTGGGCAGGCTAGGCACCCCAAGACCGTTGATCACTTCTCGGGTTTATTTGAATAATCTAGCATGGGGACCCTCGTGTCCCAGTCGCCTGCAGCCACATCTTGGGCAGGATTTACACCGCCACTGGCTGGAGCAAGAAGTGGAGAGAATCGGCAGTCTTCCCCAGCGTCCCGGGTCAGGCTGCCCCGGCTGGCTTTAGTTGCTGCCGCCGCTCCCGGACAATCTAGCCGCACAAAAGACTTTCTTTGCCGCGCTGCTTTCGAAGAATCTCCCAAAGTATCTCTGTCTTGGTCCCGGGCAGCCAAGGAAAGGGGCGGTGGGTCTTGGCTCGTACCCGCAGCGCCTGCCCCGCCCCCTCTCTCGGCAGCCGCCGCCTCCCCTCCCCCGGAGCCCGGCGCGCCCGCTTGTCACTGCTTTCAGGACTTGGGGCCCTATCCGAGGCCTCCCAAACAGTAACTTCTGGCTCCCGGCCTTTGCTCATGAGGCTCCCAGCGCGGGCGAAGGCTGGTTCCGGAGAAAGCTGGCGGGCCGGCAGATCCGGGTGGCCGGCGTGGAGGCGGTGGCTGGTCTGGAGGGAGGAGACACTTACTGGGATCGATGGGGGGCTTGTCTCCGCCGCTCTCATTCTCAGGATTGTTTTCAGAGAAGGCGCCTTCGCTGGGCTGTTTTTCTCTATCAACTGGAGGAGAACCACAAGCATAGTCAGTCAGGGACAAAGTGTGAGTGTCAAGCGTGGGACAGTCACCCCTTCTGGCCGACAGCGGTTCAGGTTTAATGCCATAAGGCCGGCTGGAGGGCAAGCCCGCGAAGGAGAGCGCGCCGGGCGTGGGCTCCAGCCAGGAGCGCATGTACCTGCCGTCCGGCGCCGCCGCCGCCACGGGCGCCTGGGGGTGCACGTAGGGGTGGTGGTGATGGTGGTGATACACTGCCGCGGGCACCGCATTGGCGCCCGCCGCGTGCACCGGGTTCCACGAGGCGCCAAACACCGCCGCCTTGGACTGGAAGCTGCACGGGCTGAAATCGGGGTGCTCCGCCAGCGCCGCGGCCTGCCGCGGGGGCTGGCCCAGGGCTCCCGGCGCGTAGCGGCCCGCGCCCAGCTCATCCGCGGCATCGGTGCCCAGCAGGAATGAGTCCACGTAGTAGTTGCCTAGGGCCCCGGTAGTGGCCATCGCCGTGCCCCGCGCCCGGCCGGCCTGGCCCGACCCGCGGAAATTATGAAACTGCAGATTTCATGTAACAACTTTGTAGCACCAGGGGGAAGTACAGTCACCTAATAAGTTGCCGGCGCCCGCGCCCCCATTGGCCGCGCGCGTCACGTGCCCGCCCGGCAGAACAATAACGCGTAAATCACTCCGCACGCTATTAATGGCCCAGTGTTTTGCAGTCATAATTTTTATAGCAAAAGCCATATGTTTTTATGCAAAGGGATCGCAGCGCTCCACGATCGGGTTTATTTTAATTGTGGCCAACGAAGATTAAAAGATCAAATCTGGCCTTGCCGCTGTACTCCCTTCCCCTCCCACCGCCACCACCAGACACACACTTCTTAAGCGGACTATTTTATATCACAATTAATCACGCCATCAGCAAGGCGCGGGTCCCGCGTGCGAGTGCGGCCGGTGGAGCCCCTCACATAAAATTAGACAATTGAAGCCATAAAAAGGCAGCCAAATCGCATTCTCGCTCTACTGTATTTAAATCTATATTTATGATATTTCATAAGGAGTTATTGTTTCAGAAGCCACACAGGCTGGTGGGAAGTTGGGAACGACCAACAGATCCCTTTGACTCGTCGTGGCTCCCAGCTGTAAAAATTTACGAGGACTTGGAAAGGTTAAATTAAACTGTTGTGCTTGGTTGGCGAGCTCCCTGTAAATAATCCTTGTGGTCCCAGGAGATGCGAGTTTACCCGGGGCCGGTCGAGAAAAGTCAAATTCAACGCAGTATCCGTCCCAAACTGAGCCACCACCGCCCCTGTCGGAGGGCGCTGGTCAGGGACGGGCCGCCGAGAGGGCAGCACCTATTGTGGGTCCCCGGAATCTGCCCGACTGGAGCGCAGGACGCCCGGACAGCAACCAAATTCGCCGCTGAGCCTCCAGGGAGGGCCCGACCGAGGAGCGGCCAGAAAGGGAGTGGCCAGCCGTCCCTGAGGCGATGGGCTTGAGGACCTGGTTGTGACGCGCACTCGGCCCCAACCCCGCGAACACGCGAGCCCAGCGCGCCCTGCTCGTGGTCAGCCCGGAATCACTATCCCCCACCAACCCCCCTCCCCCGGCGGACGCAGCAGGCGGCCCAGCCCCGTGCTCCAACCTCGAAGGCCCTAACGCTGATGCAGGCCTCGTCGCATTCCCTGAATGAGCTGCGAAAAAACACGAGGCAGTATCAATGAAAGGCTAGCCCGATGGCAAAAAGGCAGACCCGCCTAAGAGATCCCGCGGCTCCATTAGCTGGGAGGCCCGCACCGGAGCGGTTGGCCTCCGGGCCCCCGTATGAGTCCTGCAGGGCTCCTTCCTTCCTGGCTCCTATCCCGGGCCCGCCTCGGTTACCCACCCGAACCGAGGCTCGGCAGAGTTACAAGGCCCAAAGCGAGGGGCCGTAGCTCAAGTCCAGGGCTAGAAATTAAAACGGGGAGGGGCACAGGGCATTGACTTTTAATCCCATTCCTTAGTTTGGCCAAATTGAGGAAGGTATTTCTCACCCCTTAGAGTCTTTCAGAGGTAAATTAAAAGGCCTCGGCCTGGATGTTAATTGAAAAACAAGAACAAAAAGCTACTCCAAACCCGAACAGAAAGAGGCGACTCCTAAAAACGGGGTAATTAAATTCACGTGTGAACACTACAAGAGTGTGTTTCTCATTAGCCCACTTCCCTGGCGGCGAGGGCGGGCAGGCGGCATCGGTCGCTTCCATTTTCTTTTTTGCCTTCATCCTCCCCAACTGTTCCAGTAATCCCCCAAACCCTGATACACCCCTATCCCAGGCGGGGACCCTCAAATGCCAGGCTCTCCCCGAGAATAAGGCTGCGAAGCCGCGCAGAGACCAACCGGGTGCCCCTTCCTCGGCCCGCGCCGGAAGAGGGAAGTGGCCGACACAATGAACTCCGACGTGGCCGGTCCTGGCCGCCTCGGCCCCCTCCTCCCTAATATTTTCCTTTCCCTGTAAATTCCTCCGCCTTATCCTCACCCTCACCGTAGCCCAGGGTGTCCCAAATATCGACCTCTTAGATTTTCATTAAGAAAAATTAACCCTGGAGGAAACCTTCACTCCTAATTGTAATTGCCTGCCAACGGGCTGGATACGCCTGCTTGCTGTTTCCATTTTTTTTTTTTTTTGTAGCCAGAGAAGACACCAGTGATTATTAGTATTTTTTAAAATTAAAAGGCTGGGTTTCTTTAAATAGCCTTAGCGCCCCAAAATAGGACGCTTACTAAATAATTAGCAGGCGTTGAGAATTAAGCAGTCTTTACTGATGCCTAGAAAGGAGGGAAATCACAAAACTAAATGTTATCCCTATTTAGCCCACAGGTTTGGGGAGAGAATATTCAGGCTTTTGTGTCTGCTTTTATTTTGGAAGTGAAAAGGATTGTATGTGCATACAGAAACAATAAATGGATGTGATTACAAACTGCCTCTTCTAGCCTGAGAGTTCAAAAACCTTGGCCTCCAAAACAAATCCAATACTCAGGTCCTGAAAATGGCAGGGAGGAATTGAGGTGAATGCCCTATGCCGGCCTTTCAGATAACAGGAGGGCAGGCTGAGCAGTGAAAATAGTTCCTGGGCTGCGGGAGCTGGGAAGGGAAGCGCTGCTCCGTGGGCTTTAGCCTGAAGGCGCACACGTGTGTTGGGGGATATGGAGGGGTAGAAGTTGTTTTCAGTTCCCTGTAGCGAGAATGGTCCCTCTGGCTTCAAACCATGGCCTACAACTTGGAACACGGACTCAAGTTTGTATTCCAACGGTTCTGGAATTTAGGATTCCTTTCCCCTATTATTTGAAACAGACTGGCACTGGAAGGGTTCCCTTCTCTAGCATCTGTCCCCACAAGGATGCCATATCTAACATACTCTGAACCTGACAGAAGTTACTGGCAAGTAAGCAGCCAATCTTTGCCCTAGTGGGGCTCCCTTATCGCGGTTAAAGCCGGAGCCTGGACTCGCAGGCCGGGAAAGCCGAGGAAGCTTCCCGGCAGAGTTCCCTGCGTGACGCTCCACCAAGCCTGGCTAGGCCTCAGCCCAGGTCTCAGCCTCAGCTCCCCAGTGAAGTTGGCGACAGGCCTCCTTGCCCTCGGAGTGGGCACACAGAAACGCCGCGAATGCCCCTAATCAGATCTCCTAGGCTGCCGCGGAGTAGAAACGCCAGGCCGCCGCCATCCGGTCGTGATCGTAACCAAGGCCTTGTCTGCTCCGTGGCATACCAGGCCCAGATCCACAGCCCTCAACAGCCGTGCCCCTCGAGCCCTTCCTCTGCAGATTCTGACCTCTACTTGAACGCGCATACAAAAATAAGCCACCCCCCCCCACCGCTCTCCCCAAGCAAGCCCTGGATCTCTCCCGGTTCCCTCCCAAAGGAATAGTTGGGGAGGAGAGGAGGTGGAGATAGAAAACTGGACATAGACTGAAGGTGAAAAACAAAGAAAAGGAAAGAAAAAAAGGAAGGAGTAAAGAAGAAAGAAAAAAGAGGAAGGAAGGAGGGAAGGAAAGAAGGAAGAGTCAAAAGCAGCTCATGGGAGTAGAGGGCGGTTTACAGAGAGAAGGGTAAGTGACAATTCCAGGATCCCAGCTCCTGTTAGCCCTGTCCCTCATGATTTAGACTGAGTCTGCACTGGCAAAGGGATCTTTCCTGATCTCGTACCCTGGATTGGGGCTGGAGGTGTCCCAGCCTTGCAGGAGAATGGCAGAGTCCCTAGCCAGGCGCAGGCCTGGAGCGGGGGATGCCCAGGATGGAAGCGTGCGCCCCTGACCTTGAATGGCCCGAAGCCCAGAATTCCTACCACGCCCCTGGCGTCCGCGAAGGAGCAGCTAACCTGCCCGTACCTGCTCCGGGCCAGGTGGGGGCGGGGGGGTTGAGGCCAGCAGCCTGGCAGAGCGCTGAGGAGGCAGCGTCGAGGCTCCTGCGCGGGATAAGCCGAGGTTGCCACCGCAGGCCTGGCACGACCAGGGCCCGGATGCCCCGCCCGGCCCGGCCCCCGCGCGCACAGGTACCTGAGACGATTTCAACTGAAGTAATGAAGGCAGTGTCGTGCTGTCGAGAGAAAGGTGGATCCCAACAACAGGAAACTACCTAAATCACCGACCAGTTCTGGTGCTGCCCGCGCGGAGCTTGCCTCGCCCGCCGCCGCCGCCGTTACTGCCGCCGCCGCCGCCAAAGGAGAACCCTGTGATCGCGCCCGGCCCCTCGCCAACCTGCGCCCGCCGCTGTCACTGTGTGTTCCGGGCTGCCGCTAAGGCATCACGGAGGGAGAAGCCACCGGCCCCGGTAAGGTAAACCTGGGAGAAGAAGGGAAGGGAGGTAAAGGAGAGAGGAAAATGGAAGGAGGGGAGAAAGCGAGAAGAGAGGAGGGAACGAGCAGTGTGCGGGCTGGTTTCCCAAATCTTGCAGCTCAGCGACCCGGCGCGGCGCCGAGCGGCGGCAGCCCTGGGTGATTCGAAAGCGCAAGGGACAGCAAGGAGTCCGGCTCCCTGTCTGCCTCGGCCTCCCGTGCTCGCTCCCTGCCACTCGCTCTCCCCCTCTCTCCCTCCCCGCCAGCCAGCCAGCCAGCCGGGGCGCGCGCTCCTGCGCCCCCTCCCCCCTGCTGTCGCCCCCCCCCACCTCCCGCGAGCAGGAAACGCGTGGCCCCGCCGAGGGCGACCAGGTCGGGGAGGCCTGCTGGGGGAGGGAGGACCCATGCAGCCCCGCCGCGGTCTACCTAACCGCTGCTGCGGACGCTAGTGACGCGCTGTGGGCCCAGCCTGCTCCCCGGAGTCCTAGGCTGGGGGTCATTTAGCACCCGGAGACCCACGAAATAAGCAGCCTCTGCGAACCTCCCGGGGGTCTCCCGAAAGAAATCCTGTTTGGCTTCCTCTGTCTATGCAGCTCCCCTCTCAACTGAAACCACTGGTCCAAGACAGCCACAATCCAGATATACTAGCAAGTCATAAAACTGAACAAAAGCCGACAAACCTTACGGCACCAGGGCTATAGGGCCCAGACAAATTACGACCGTCTAGGTAATATTTAAATAGATGCCTAAAGTAATTGCAGGGGGCGCGGGCTAGTCCTCCTGTTGTAAAAGTGGTGGACGGGATAAAGTGGAAGGTGAAGATAAGAAGTCAAAAAAAAAAAGAGGTAAAATTAAAAAGCTTCATTCCACAGCTTTTATTCTATAAGAACATAAACATCGTCTTTTTCCACGCACAGCAGCATTACAATATTAATTTATTCTGATTTAAGATTAGAAGTAAATAGAGCTAGAACTAACATTTATAATAACGATAGAATGCATTTGCATAAAACAAGATTGGCAATTTTTCATAATAATAGACATTTATACAGATTTGTATTTTATAGTTTTTTCTTTTTCTGCACCTACAGGTTTGACCCTTTTATGCATGTAACTTCACAGTATAAAGGAAACCCAACAGTGTCTCCCTTCTCTAGTCTATTCCGCTTGCCCCAGCCCTCCTTGGCTTCTGTGAATTTTAGAAAGAAAAAAAAAGAAAAGAAAAAAGGGAAAAACGAGGAAAAAAACCTCCACAAGATAGAAAGAATTATGGTGTGCTTGTTGTGTTACCAGTGGTAACAATTATTTAATGACCAAAAAATCCGCTAAATCTGCAGGTATAAACAAAACAACATATGATTATTTATCTACAGCCAGAAGGGCATGGAAATTCAGAGTGAAGTAATTTAGTCCCACAATGCGAGACCTTACACAAACTGGAAGAGAAGTTTCCTTCTCCTGGTCATTCGTTTCTTCTTTTAAAGCTGGGATATCTTACAGAGGAAGGAAAAATTAATCTTTCTGACTTTCTCAGTTTTGCCAATCAGCCCAAGTCAAGCCCTTTTGCCAACCTGCGTGTCCATGCCTGCAAGCCCTTCTCTTTGCCAAGGAAGAAAGGAAGAAAGAAAAAAGAGACCCAGGGGCCTGTATCCCCTGATTAAACACAGCCCAGCACTCCAGGCAGGCAAGCCCGGTGGCAGCTCCTTGCACCATTGACCTCAGGCCAGACACCTCAGCTGCCTACAACGCGACCTCCGCCTTCTGGCTAGGTTTGCCGGCCCTGCAGGAAACCAGCTCGACCAGGAGGACAGAGGCCATTTCAAGCAGTGGAACCCCCAAGACAGCAAACCATCCCTGTCACCGCTTTACATTTAGGACAATATCTCTGTATATAGAATTTTAGCGCTATATGGCTTTTTCCCCCAGAAAACAACAAATAAACCAGCACCAAGCAAACAGAAAAAGAAACAAAAAGTCAGAACAAACCAGCCCTGCACAGATGTAACAGCCAGCGAGATGGTGAGTGTGGGAGGGAGGAATGTGGCTCCGGCACAGGTGCGAGTTCCTGGGCAGAGCCGAAGACAGAGGGGGCAGAATGGCCCTCTGGAAGTGAAAAGAACCGCACTGCCTGGAGCTTCATCAGGAAAAATTAAAGTTGGCTGTGAGCTCCCGGATCCGGTTTTCTCGGTTCATTTTCTTCAGTTTCATCCTGCGGTTCTGAAACCAGATTTTAACTTGTCTGTCCGTGAGGTGGACGCTGCGGCTGATCTCTAGGCGCCGCTCTCGAGTAAGGTACATGTTGAACAGAAACTCCTTTTCCAGCTCCAGCGTCTGGTGCTTGGTGTAGGGGCAGCGTTTCTTCCGGCCGCTCTTTGCAGTGAGCCAGTTGGCTGCGTTTTCGCCTTTGGAATTGCCTGGCGTTTAAGAGAATAAAGAGGGGAAGGTTAAATCGAGGCCACGCGGGCTGCACACAGGGGTGAATTCGGATCGTGCCTACCGTAAGAGGGATGCCCTGAGTCACACGGAGAGAGTTATGCCCCCCTTTAGCTTGCCCAGGGAGAGCAGCTCCTCCAAAAGTCATGTGCAAAATCGAGTGGACCTCCAATCTACACCTACTCTCCCAATTTACATTTTCCTCCGCTTTTTTTCCGAACACCTGTTTTAACACAAAACTGCCAGGTGCCTGCAGAAGGAACGGCCTGGGAGGGCAGGCTGTATATCTTGAACTTAACGCCTTTCTGTGCTTCTCGCCCCGAGGCAGACTAGCATTTCCTGCAGCCCCCAGGCTGGGGGCGCAGACTGGTTACTTGGAAGGGGGGGCGGGCCACGTGGCTGTGTCTCACTCCAGTTCCCTGGTTGCCCAAGGCCTGACGAGGAGAGGAAGAAGGACATGGATGGGACATGGAGAAGGCACGAAAAACTGATTGGGGGGTCAAGGGCCCTGCCTCACGTCTCTCCAGGAGTCAGGGACGTGCAATCTGGGCGATTTTGAGTTCCAGGGGAAGCGAAATGGCCCCTTTCTGACTCTCAGAGCAGGGCCCAGGCATCCGGGCTGCATATGCCTTTTCTTCTCCCCGCAACGAGGATTCCCATCCCTCCGGCAACTTTGAGAAAAGCAAGGGGGATCGTAAACTCGAACTTCGCTGGTTAATGGGCTTATTTATTGGTGCTGGCGGCTGCTTATTTTGGACGCCTTACAAACATCCGCGCTATCTACGGGCGAGACACTTTCCCTCCCTCCTCCTCCCCCCCGCGTGGGCCGCGCCTGTCAGGCTGGGCCCAGACCAGCGCTTAGGGTGCTCCGGGGCTCGGAGAAGGGCACGCACAAGAGGGGAGTTGCTTGCCGGTGTCCTCGCCCCCAGCCGGAGGACGTCTTGGTGTGGGGCGCTAAGCCTGACATGAATTTTTACTGCGTCCCCACGCCCAAATATTAAAAAGCAAGTTCACAAGGTCAGCCTGCCTGCAGTTCGGGCCAAGGCCGACCGGCTGCCGTGCGGACTCCTGGCTCTCTGCTCCTTCCCTTCTCTGGGTCTGCCTGTCTGCTTGCCCGCCTGACTGAGGCCCTTCAGCGCGCCCTGCTTACCCAGGGAGTCCTTCTCGGGCGAGGCTTTGCTGCTCTCGGAAGGGGCGGGGGAGAGCTCCTCCGCAGCCGAAGACGACGCGTGCGCCTCCTCGTCGCCCTGCGAGCCCCCGCCGCCGCCACCGCAGGCCAGCGTGGGGGGCGGCGGCGAATCGAGGGCTCGCTCCTTCCGGGCTGCATCCGCAGAACCGGAGGCGAGCGCGGGTGGCGGGTCGAAGCCGCGCCCCGGGGGCTGAGCAGGGAACGGGCTGGCGCCGAGCTGCTGCGCGCCGCCGCCGCTGCCGTAGCCCTTGGCGGTGCCATAGGCCTGAGAGAGGCGGAAGTAGCCAGGCACTGGCACCCCGCTGGAGGTGCCCAGGGCGCAGCCGTCAGGCGGCGGGCCCCGCGGGAAGGGGCCCATCTCGGCAGCGGCGGACGAGCCTTTGGGGCATTTGTCAGCAGAGTCGTAGAGGCAGTAGGAGCTCTCCTCTTTGATGTTCTGCGCGAAAGAGCACGAGGTGGCCTGCGGCGGGGGCTGGGGTGGTTGCGGCGGGGGCGGCGGCTGCTGCTGGGGCTGCGGCGGCGGCGGCCCTTCGGGCGGCTCCATCCTGCATGACCGGGGCGCTTCCAGCCACAGATCTATAGGCGCGGGCGCGTAGCCGTGAGCCCCGGGACCCAGGCCCCCGCTGCCACCACCGCCGCCCGGCGACGCCGCCTCATTGCGCTTGCCTCCCAGAGCCGGGAAGAGCCCGCAGCTCTGCAGCCCGTAGGGCAGGTCAGCAGCCGACGGCAGGTAGACTCCGCCGTGGGCATAGTAGCCGCCGCCGCCGCCGCCCCCCGCGCCGCTGCCACCACCGCCAGCCTCGCTTCTGCCGGAGCTGATGAGCGAGTCGACCAAAAAAGAGTTCGCGGCGGGGCTCTCCGAGCATGACATTGTTGTGGGATAATTTGGCGAAGGAAGCAGATAGCCCTTTCTGGCTGACATTTCTTGTGCAAAACATGCTGAATACGATTAGCAATCCCCCCGCACCGCGGCGAGCGCCCGCAGCCAATCCTGAGCCAGAGTTTCCGCGCGACCACTCCCAGTTTGGTTTCGTAGGCGCGGGGCCGCTCTCCGAGGGCGCCCTCCGAGCCCGCGATTGATATAAATATGTAATCTGTATTGATGGGCCGCGAGACGCACACCCAATACCTCAGCCCAAAGGCCAGGAGCTGCGGGGGCAACCCCAACGTGGCTGGTGGGGGCCCTGGCCCCTGGGCTCGCTCCGCCCATGCCCAGACGCGCGCCCTCCTTTGGGGCCTGTTTGAAGGGCCCCTGGGCCCCGCGCAGTTAACAAGTGGGGTGTTTAGGGTGCGCACCCCGGCCCGCCTTGGGTGCTCCCCATTTTAATTTCGGAATCAGCCACCAGACCTCGGTGCACTCTAGACACTAAGGGGGGCCGTCAGGACCTCAAGCTCTTCCCATTCAGCCCTGGACCTGGAGCTGTCTCCCCAAGGTGGTGGACCTATTCCTAAGGTCACCAGGATCCTCAGAGTGTCCGAAATCCAGAGCAGACTGGAAGCCGGCCGTTGCTGCTTCTTTCTTGCATCCCTCACAGAACTCTCCCCAAAATGCAACGCCCTGGCCTCTCAACCCCGTACGCGCTCCGCTCCTCCTCCGCCCGTGGGTTGATCCAGTTAGGAAGTTTACCTATGGCGTGCTCACCTGGCTTGCCGTCTCTGCAGCTCCTGTCGGTGAACCTTCGCGGGCTGCCACGAGTGGGGGGTCGAGGCGACTGACCGCTTTGACTGAGAGACTTCCCCACCCTTTTACTCCAAGGCCAGAGCGAGGTCCAGCCACCCCGCAGCCACATGGCCCTGGCAGCCTCCAAGCTCATACGCCTTTGGGGGAAGTGAAAGAAAACATTGATCTTCAGGGCTTTTGGCTTACCAGGAGGCGAAGACCTGGAGGGGGAAACTTGGAGGGGGGTGGCAAACGGACACCTTTGCCACACAATCCTCCTGGAACTCTCCCTTTAGCCTTGGCATTCGCACGCTGCCGGAGGCTACGACAAGAACGAGTGTCACCACACTCCTGCCTCTCGGTCCCCTCCCCTCTTCCTCCCTCCCCTCCAAACCCACGGCTGGGGCATCCCTCACTCCCGCAGTGTGCGCATTTTAACGAGGCCCGCGGTGAGGAAATCCGTTCTCTGTGAGGCCTGGCTGGGCTCGTGGCCCAGTTATAGGCGCGTTCGGAGGCCAGGCCCTTTGCTCAACAGACACCGGGGCCTCCTTCTTCCCTGGCCGTAGGGACGGCGCTCTCAGTCAACTGGAAACGGCAGGCCCAGGGCGCTAGCCCCCAAGTGTGGGCCTCATACATGTCTCAGGAAATGCGACCTTTTCCGGCCGGATCCAGGGAGCCCAGGAGGCCGCTGCCTTGCCCCTGGCCTACGGGCTAGAGCTCTCCAGGATGCCCCAGGCCTGCCCACTCCGCCAGCTCCGGTCCCTGCAGAGGGCTTGGCTGGAGCTGCTGAACGCCGGGATCCCGCTGCGGGCGGCGGCGGGGAAAGACCCTTGCCTTCCGGGTGACTTGCCAGGCACTTGGCCTTGTTCCTCCCCATATGAACTCAGTCGGAGGAGGAAGCCGAGCCTGAGAGGACACAGAGAGCGCGTATGGGAGAGCTGGCGGCAGAGCCCTCGTGCTGACTTCTGAGATGCAAGTAAGCAGTTGTGGTCTCTGCCGGCAGCGGCTGCTCGGCGCGCAGCACCCGGAGGCCGTGCCACCGCTTGCGCTGCGCTCCAGCCACTTACACCTCTGCGCCCTGTGGTGACCAGCTCTGCGGACTGGACGTCTGGGGTGGAGAAGAGAGGGATAGAGAGAGAAAGACAGGAACAGAAGGAAAGAAGGACAGAGGGAGAGAAAAGAGAGGGAGAAAAGGGGAGAGAGAGCATGAGAGTCAGCTCTCTCCAATCCGACAGGGTCTTGAGGCTGCAGTAGCGACGCAGCCGAATCAAGTGAGGGGTCTGTGGCGAGAGATCAGGATCTGTCCTTCACTCTCCATATCGCGCAAACGCCCAAGGCCAATGGAGATTTTAATCGGGCTAGGCCCACGAGGTCAACGAACTTGAGTACCAAAAGCTTCAGACCACGCAGCCCAGGATCCTTCCCCGGATGGGCTTGGTCCTTACCCACCTTGTAAGGAGAGTGAAACTGACTGGAACTCTTGTGCTCAGCAGTGCTACTGGGAAATGCCACAAAGCTGAGAACTGCCTGAGAAGGGGGTTTTGCCCCTCAGCACTGTCCATACCTCTCAGGAAATCTCTGCCCAGTGGGAAGTAGGTTCCAAGTACAAGAGAGGGTCCCTTGAGGAGAAGGAGCTCCAGCAGGCCAGTGAGCCAGGACTTGGTGCCTTTTCAGACAAAATGCAGAAAGCAACTTCCCAGCCCACAGGTTAGGAAAGACCAGTGGCCACAGCAGAGAATGCTTGAGATGGTGAAGGCTAAAAAAATTAAGTGAAAGACAACGCTCTAAAGGATCTAAACCTGTCTTTCTTAACCTTTTTGGAAGTTAAAGCCCCCTTTGGTAAATCTAAGGCCACGTTCTGACTCTTATCCTGTGAAAAATGCACATCTGTGCATTCCCACAATTTGACCCGTTATTTTCAGGGAGTTCACAGACCCCTCAAAGCCTTTTCCTTGGGGTCTCCAGAATGTTCCAGGACTCTCCAGGAAATCAGCAGCCCTGCCAGTTTGACTAGTAAGACAAGCTGGGTACCCGGCTGTAGGCAGCTCAGGCCCAATCTAGTTAGAGCTCTGTAGGGTGGCCAAATGGGCTTCTAGGCTGAATGGGATCCAAGAGCAGGCACGCTCCAACCAAGGTTACAAATAGTTTGGTACCGCATCTGCTACGAGAAGGCCACCTCAGCTGTGGAGTAGAGGAGGTGGAAGGCCCGCTGAGGGCTCACACACCATGGCATTGGCACTTGGGTCTTCATGGGCCTTTGGGGAAAGCTGGATGTTTCTCTCCAATGTCTTTTCCCCCCTTCTAATAAACCAAACGGGATGTTGAGTTTGTGCTGTTTCTTGTTTGGAAAAAAAAAAAAAAGAATATGTAAGCCTGTGTGGGATCCCCTCTCTGGCCCAGACTACCACTCCACCTCCACCGCTGAGCGGAGAGTGTGTGGAGAGCCCGCAGATGCGCCTGGGAAGCAGACTGGCCTGCCCGGCTGGCTGGTTCGAACAAGAAGATATCCACACAGCAGAAGCTCAAGTAAAACGCCTGCTGCCTTCTCAGTCTGTCTCAGAGCTCCCAGCATCCCCGACCGCCCCCAAGCCTCCACGTTCCCCAGACTGTAACACCGAGGTGTTAGCTTCCTCAATAAAATATTCCATTTATCGATCATCTCAGCTTTCCGGGGGTTCCCCACCCCCAAGAGATTAAGAAAAACAATTCAATTGCAGCATGGGTTGGCTTCTGGACACTCTCTCTCCCTCTTGACCATTTACCTTCTTTTTTTCTCTTTCACCCTCTTTCCCAGCTGCCGAATTTCTCTCTTGTTGGTCAGGATGCCTTTGACCTAAAACTCTCTGGTGTCTGCTTGCTTCAACCAGGCCTGTGCAGCTGCCGGGGCCCACGTTTTATTTAGGAGTAAATATTGCTCATTTCTACCTGGTTAATTACATGCCCCTTCAGCTATGGAGCCGAAGTAAATGCCAGGCTGGTGAAATAAGCCCTTTGGCAAGGATTACCATGCAGTTCACCAGATAGCGGATTGCTTCTCCTGAGTAGGCCCTTGCAAACCACGAGAAACAATAAACTGTTATTACCAAAAAATATTCTTATAAAAAATACCAGGTACTGAGATTGAGATAGCCAGTAAACAGTTTGTATCTGGAGGTCACTCTTGATGCTTTCTGGGCTCAGAATTATCTGATCAGCTGTGGAGTTGAGGTGCAGCCCCAGAGAGGAAAAATAAATGCTACTTCCACAAATCCAGCTTTAACAAAAATTCTGGACTTTTTTGATTCACGCATTTACTGCATATTTAAAATTTGGGGGGTGAGCAGTAAACTTCTTCTCCTGTTCATCTTTTAAGAATGTCAGCCTTTTCAGGGATACAGTATTTGTTGTGTCTGCTTAGAATCAATCAGGTGCAATGTGTCCCTAAATTTTTTTTCTATATCCAACCACTGAACTGGCCCTTCTCTCCTGATGGGGGGAGTGTTGGGGCCTTTTCATTCACCCCTCACATACACCCCTCAATTGCAATATCCTTAGTTTCGTCCATCATAGGCTGCCTCTGGCCTTGAAACTAGAGGCAGCTTTGGGATTTTAGGGAAGGCTCAGGCGGCAGAGAGCACCGTGTGGGCGCCCACTCCTTGCTTTATTCTGGCAGAGTTTGGGAGACCACGCTCAACAAAGACTAGTGACTGTGATCGGCAAAATTATACATGCACACACAGGCGGCACCTACTTTCTCTGAGACTTCCCCCCCGCCACTCACCCATGCTCAGTATATTTGTGAAAAGAAAATAGCCATTTCGAGAAACGAATGAAAACATACTGGAATAAAAAATTTAAAACTAGGAAAAAAGGAAATTTGAAGCTGGCCTCTGAAATGTAAGTGATATGATTATTTTAAACTTGTTTTATGACAACTCTGATGGAGAAATTGTTTGATCAGAGTTTATCCTCGGTGCCAGCCTTTGAAAATGTATAGGTATTTACCAAGACATTTTTTTGCTCATTTGCAAAATGTGCAAAAGATCTCATTTTTTGCGTCTAAGAAATTGCTGCAAAACTCCAGCCAGGTTTATAGCGGTACATTCCAAATAAGCAACACAGAATTCCCTGGCAGCCTCAAAAATATAATGCTACTTTTCTGAATTGACCTTTTCTGGAACAAATGTTACCCCCAATCTGCTGGGCAAACCTAGAGATCACACATAGTAGGAAACCAGCTACCTCCCAGACTTCTGCCCCAGGGAATAAGCCTGCCCCAGCGGCTACGGTCGCTGACCACATCATTGTTTCGAGTAGAAACTTTCAGTTTTCCCCAGTCCCGCCATCTCCCCCCACCCTTTTTTTTTTTTTAACCACCACAGTCCCGTATCCCAGCACAGCCGGGACCCTTTTGCTTGGATGCTTCCCACCCCAGGCTCATCCCATTCTGAATATTTCTACAAAATCTAAAGATCTCCTTAGGTGAAATGCTGGCGCATAGAGTTAAAATCGTCAGCTTTTCCACTGAGGCCTCCCCCTGCTTTCCAACCTTAGGGGGTGACGAGAGAAGGGGGGTCGAGTGGGCTGAGCGCCTATAGCGTCACCCCCCAGCTCACAAACCCAGCCACTTTCCCAGCCCTGCTCAGACACCGGCCCCACTCCCGCCCCAGCCAGATTGAAATTGCTAAACTTGTGGCCTCTTACCTTGACACATTTCCGAAATCACTGCCAAGGGAAAGCTGGCTTCTCCGCGCCGCGACGCCTGCAAGGCCTAGAGAAGACGCATTGCTTTAAATTACAGCACCAACCGCTACTTGACGGTGAGCCCCCCTTTTTTTGATACGAAGGAGAGCGGGACAAGTGAAATAACGTAACGTGCCGCTCTTAGTATCAGAAGCGAACAAAGGCCAAGAAATGCGCTGGGGTTCCCGGCTCCCCGGCGGCTTTGACATTGATCGGAAGTGCGCCATCTCGTGGCGGCTGAGCGCCTAGGCCGGGCCCGAACTCCAGCCCGGAGCCGGGAAAGGAGAGCAGACTCAAGGCAGAGACAGAGCGAGAGTGTGCCCAGCCCGCTGCTAAAGAGATCTCATTTTTACATCTAAGAAATTGCTGCAAAATCCCAGCCGGGTTTATAGCAGCGCATTCCAAATATGCAAATTGGCCGGCCCCGGACGGGTTTACGACCACATTGTCACAGCCATCGGAGGATAGGCTTTTATAGGGCTCAGAAATCAAACCCGCGCCCGCTTGCCGCCCGCCCTCGAACAGTCCTCCTGGCTAGACTCTCTGTAGCAACTTGTGAGACTTGGTTAATCTTTAACCGTCCCAAAGGAAGTCTCCTTAAATCCTAGGCTTCCCTGCCCACTCCTTCCCTGCCCCCAGGAGAGTCCTTGTTCACCTCTGTGTGTCTATCAACCTAGGCATTCATCTCCGGGGTCCGTCCCATTCCCCTTTGAGTTTGATTTCCCCAGTCGCGTAAGTTAGACAAACACGCAAACAAATAAACAGAGCGGGGCTATGGGGTCTGGGGCCTCTCTCCAAATTCCATCCTCTCTGCTGCTCTGATCCTGCCTGAGTGGCTAGGGAGAGAGTGGGGATGGGGGGGGGCGGTGGGCAACAAAAGGCTCTGGCCTTTCGCCCTGCTCCTCAAGGTTATGGGTGATGTCCAAATTTAAGGCAGAAGTTCAAAGGCAGGAAACAAAGAGGAAACCAGTATCTTTCTTTCCCCAAAGGGAAAAGGCAGCCTCAACCGGGAGCTGGGGAGAAAAGAAAGTGCTCTTAGAGACTCCTAAGACTCTGCTCTGTCTTTGTACCCAGACCAGTCTCCCTCTTGCTGCAGGGCTCCCCAGGGCACCCTAGAGTGTTTCCACTTCAGGCCTCCTAGTCTTGAGGTAAGTGAGTCCAGCCTGGGATCAGACCCACTGGCCACCTCAAGCCCCAGGGCTTTCTCCCAGGGCTGGGGTCAGTTTGAGAGGATGAAGCCCCGTATTCCAGGCCCTGAGATACCCCATTCCTGGGACCCCACTTTCCCATGTGAGGGAAGCCAAGGACCTGGCCATTCACCTTGGCTTCCTAAGTTTGGCTTCTAATGGAATTAAATCCTAAGTCACCTCCCCACCCGCTCAGGGGCCTAGTAACTTGCCCCTTTCCTAAGGGGGAGTGGTGTTGGTGTTGGGGGCGGGGGGGCAGACATTTGGCAGTAAAAGGCAAGCAGGGAGAGGAATGTCACACCAGGACCCAATATTCAAGTTTCCATAGTCTTTATTTTCCTTGTGCCCTGTCACCTGTATACATGCTGCGACATACGCAGTGGGTGAGAATGGAGGACAGGCCAATACTCCTGTTACAAACAGAGCCACCAGACGCTTCTTAACACAGGGGGACAGAGGAGATTTAATGGAAGGGTGCCTGCCTTTCTCAGCTGAGGTCCCCAGACCCTGGAGGGCCGAACAACCTCAGAGTATCTCCCTAACACTTTTCAAATATGCAAGAAATTAAAAAGACCATTCCCGACACACTTTCTATCCCCTCCAATACCCCAAAGGCAATCAACTAATGGCAAAAAATATATATATATTCTCAAACAAAATAGGTTATAGTTCCTTTATTTACAAGTCTTTTGAACACCATCCCTGTATGAAGCGTACATTCAAATATTTTTAGCAGTGAGTGAGTTTAACCATGGAACACTGTAAACAGATAGAGCCTTTAAATATTTTCTTCATCTTTTCTCCCCCTCTACATTGCATCTTTTAAAATTCGCTTTGGTTCTTTCAGGGAAATATATATATAATATAATATAATATTTATCTTTTAAAATAATTCCAAATCCCTCTCGAGCTCTTGGAAGGTCGCTGGAAGCTTCCAAGCTCAGTTCTGGGGTGACGAAGGGCAGAGCGCGGCGTGGGAACTGGGTGTTTGGGGGGGCTCAAGCCCCTCATAGCTGGGGACCGCTGGCCAGGCCTGCTGCTCTGCCGCTCCGCTGAGCAAATCCAAGCTTGATTTAAGTGTGCTGTAGACTTTGCCAAGCTGCCGCACTCCACAGGCATTTCCTGCAGGGACCTGGGGGGCCAGCGGCCTGGGTGCAGCCTCTCGGCTTTTTGATGTCTTCCACCTCAGGGAATGGTCTGCTCTGTCACTAGGCTTTAGGCCAGAGTGGCAGGCCAGGACGAACACCCTAATCGTAGGAAAAACTAGGTGAGCTGCAGAAGTCGACTGCTGGAAGCTCAGGCCTGGGACAGTGTGGTGAGTGGCTAGGAGCGGGTGGAGAGCCCCTAATGCCACCTGGAATAGTAGATTATTTTTCCCTCAAGGATCAGCAACCCTCTCCCACCTCACAGCGTCCTCTTAGTCCAGTCATCTTTCACATTGGCTTTGGAAAGGAGCCCCAATCCGGACATCTAGGAATCCTCCCCCTTCCTTCTGCTCCTGTTCCCAAACTGAATTGGGTTTGGAGATCTTGACGCAGGGGTCCTGGAAGTGGACAGGCTCCATGTGGAGGGTCCCTGGTCGGGGTCATTCTCCAGGGGGTCTGGAGGGGGCCCAGTCCCTGATGGAGACCACACCCAACCCGAAGCTCTGCAGTCTCCAAGAGTGAACCACCAGGGGCCCGGAACCATTCATTCTCGTTGATGCACAGCTCTCCAAATCCAATGATTGTTAGAAATCTTAACCACCGATGTCCAGGAACGTCCGGAGCGGTCTCCTTCCAGGCTGTCTCCGTGTAGCCTCCCCTCTCTTGCACATCGCATTTCTTCAAAAGTCACCGCGTGCCGTGACCCTGTCAAGGTCAAAATCTGCATATAATCTCATGTGTATGAAGCCCCCCACCCAGTTCCAGTTGGCTGGAGCCTTAGAGGAGCGGGTTGGCCGAGTAGTACTGTAAACGGTCTCTGTTAATTTTTTTTTCCTTCATTCTCCTGTTCTGAAACCAGATTTTGACTTGACGGTCAGTGAGGTTGAGCATTCGAGACAGCTGCAGGCGCTTCTCTTTGTTGATGTACACACTGAAGAAGAACTCCCGCTCCAGCTCCCGGATCTGGTACTTGGTGTAGGGGCAGCGCTTTTTTCGGGTTCGTTGGCCACCTGTGAAGGGAGAAAGAGGCAGGGAGAGAGCCAGGTGTGACGGCTGCAGTCCATCCCAGAGCCCCAAGTGGAGGAAAAGGGCTGGCCGCAGGGACTGGAGGCCCTGCCCAAGCCCCATCAAGGTCCCCCCAGGTCCCTGCCTCAGGCTCCTGCTGCCGGCTGGGGAGAGGCTGCCGGCGGAGGCTCAGCTCCAGATAAAAGCCAGCTCCCTAGATAGGCCCCCAGGGAAGCTGCTTACTCTGCCCCAGAGCAGAAAGGAGGGCTCCTCACTGCAACAGGCGAGTTTGCGCCGCTGAAACCGCTTTCAAAGCAGCGAGCGGGGGTCGCCGGCTGTCTACAGCCTGGCCAGACTAAACAAACAGCCGCCCGCCCGCGGACATTTCACCTTCCAGCACCTGGGCGGCCGGTTCCCGAGGCAGTAAAGGCGGCCCCAGCCCCAGTCTTTCCCGGCTGCGGCGGGACTCGGCCCTCGTTAACATATGGGGCAGCTGCCGGGTCTTCGTCAGCCTGAGTCCTGGCCATCAGCTCCTGCCTCCCCGGCCAGCCTCCTGGCTTCCGCGAGGTGGGGAGGTGGCAGCGGAAGCCCCCTACCCTGGGCCTTTCCTGAACACCGAGTCCACACAGCCATCCTGGTCCCCCCCGGCAGAGCAGGGGTGCTATTCCGATAGCGTGGAGGAACGAGGGGTTTCCCAGAGCTGCGGGCAGGCTCGACTTGCTCCCCTTTCAATAAAACTCCACCAGAAGTAAAGAAAAAAACCCGCTTTTGACAGATTGAATAACAACTGTAACATGCAGTCGGACAGAAGGCGGCACGTAATTGCCACCGCGCCACAGGAAAATGGCTTCCTTTGGACAAAAAGGCCAACTTTGGGTTAGTTTGTTTCTTTTAATGTATTACTCGAGCTAAGCGGGCTATTTTATCTGTTAAACACGTTCCTAGTGCCATCGTTAAACAGCGATGTCTTTGAATCCCGGCCGGGACTGGAATCCCGGCGCAACACATGGCTTTTATAAAAATCTCCGGATTACCTCGCTATCAAAGGCTCCGGAGCCCTTGCAAGGGGGAATTTACAGGCGCCCACCTCCGGCTCCCCAGCCCCGACCTGGTCCCGAGAGGGGTCGAGCTGCTGGGCTTGGGAGCCGAGAAGGGAAAAAAGGGAAAAAGGCAGTTGTGTGGGTTTTTTTGTTTGTTTTGTTTTGTTTTGTTTTGTTTTGTTTTTGCAGGCATGCCTCGGCCGGTGGGTATTTCACGGCCAATTTCAGCACTCGCCACGTGATCCCGCCTTTTATAACAAAGTTTTGTTGGGGGAAACCTAAAGGCCCTTCATAAACCTTATATGCTTATAAAACAGCATATAAAAATTTAACAGCGGTGCTGCGCTAGATTTCCAACTCCCCTTTCATAAAGCGCAGGGCGCTGCCTTTATACGTACTGGAGCCGCCGGCCTTGTCCTCAGTGTGGCCGGAAGACGACTCGGGGCTGCTGCTGCTCTCGGGGCGCCGCCGCCGCTCCTTTTCCTCCGCCGCCGCCGCCGCCGCCTCCCGGCAGCCGCCGGCGCCGCTGTCCGAACTTGAAGTTGCCGGCGTGCCCGTGGCCGCTGCCGCCGCCGCCGCCGCCGCCGCCGCGGAGGTCGCCGCGGCTGCCGGGGGCCCCTTCTCGGCGCTCTTGTCCCCAGGGTAGTCGGAGGAGGCGAGGTTTTCCGGGGTGCCGTAGGCCGTCTCGAAAAACTGGTCGAAAGCCTGTGGCAGGACGCCGTTTCGGCCCACGGTGCTATAGAAATTGGACGAGACGGCGGGGGTGGGGTGGTGGTAGACGTTGGCCGAGCTCTTGGCCAGCACGTCGCCAGGCACGCCGGCCGCGCTGGGCGCCTGCAGGCAGTCTCTGTGCACGAGCTCCTCCGCGGAGTAGCAGTGGGCCAGATTGCCGCGGGGGTGCCATTTAGTGGCGGGCTCAATGGCGTATTCTCTGAAGGTCACTTCGCGCACGGGTTGGACCTGGGGCAGGTTGGAAGAGTAGGAGTATGTCATTGGGCGCGAAGACGGGGTCTGGGGCAGAAAAGAAGGGAGGCTGGAGAAATCTGGACCCGAGACGTAGTAAGTACAACTTGGCAAATACATGTTAGAGGAGCAGGGACCACGCTCATCAAAATCCATCATTGGGCTACCTTGGGCTTTCCGCAGTAGCCGAGCTTAACATGATTCTCCACTGCAGCTGCCTCTTTGAAGCGGATCCGTGAAGTAGAAATTTGGAGACGTAAGCTGACGTGGAAATCTATCCCCATCCTTAGCAGGGAGGTGCTGGTCATGTGACCCGATGTTGAAATTGACAAGCTGCTAGCTAGTCCGGACCTTTCCCCCCCACACTGCAGCTGCCTCTTTGAAGCGGATCCGTGAAGTAGAAATTTGGAGACGTAAGCTGACGTGGAAATCTATCCCCATCCTTAGCAGGGAGGTGCTGGTCATGTGACCCGATGTTGAAATTGACAAGCTGCTAGCTAGTCCGGACTTTGTAGCCACCTCAGGGGAAGCAACAGATCGTCACTCGGTGTTCTCACCGAAAGCACGTAATCGCCGGTGTAACTCATGTTGGCTGGGGGGGGCCTCCCGGCGCGCGGCGAGGCTGGGTGCTACCCCGTGCCAATTGCTTGTGCTCAGCTGCACGGTCCTGGCCCTCGAGTGCGCCGAGGGCGGTGAGAGAGCTCAACTCCTGCCACCCACCACTCCCCGGGTGAGGGAAGCCACAGGCTTGGGGGTGGCCGGGTGGGAGCTCGTCGCTGCGTGGCCCGTGCGTGGTCTTGGAATCTATTCGCCTGGAGGCTCGCGTTCGCACCTCCTTCTTCGCTGTCCCCCTCCCACAGGCTTGCTTTGGGAACCACCTCTGCCTCCGACTTTGGCCGGACCCCCTTCGGGACAGGGTTTGCAGCCGTGGATGTGCCTGCCTCGTGGCTCGCCCGATTTGCACGGTGACTTGATTACACGCTCGCATTCATGGTCACTTCCGAAGCGCTTTAGTGCCTTCCGTCCCTAAACCGCCAACAACCTGGGCGGCTTCCCCCGCGGTTTGTCAGGGATCCGCAGGTCCCGGAAAGCCCTTCGTCTCACCCGGGATCCACCTCCCTTTCATTCTCCCTGCCGGCCTCCTCACCCCACGCCCTGCCCTTGGAGAAACCCGCTCCTCCTCGCTGTCTGCCGGGGTTCGGAGTGACACCGCAGAGCCAGAGGCGTGGGAGCTGCGCCGCTGCGCACTGGTCCGCCCGCCCCCCTGCCTGGTCTTCTGGAGCTGAGGACTCGGGGAACCATGGAATTGAGGCGAGCCTTGGGCTGCCTTAGAGGCGCTGACATCCAAGGAGACTTCTCCTGGGTATGCTGCACCTTCCGGGAGCCCACAGCTGAGCTCCAGAGCTGTAGGGAGAGTGGGGGCAGTGAGCAGGGGGCGAGGGCCAGGGAGCCGTGGCTGAGAAAGAGGTAACACGCCACTTTTCCTCTGCAAAGCTTGAGAGCCAGGGATGTGCAGGGCAGAAACTCAGAAGCTCGGTGCCTTTCCGGCTACTCATCCCACAGAAGGGACACAATGCCAAAGAAAAGAGACGTCTTTCTGAACCTCCCAGCACCTTGGGTGAAAAGAACGCTTTGAAAAGGCTAGGTTTGAGCTAAAGAGAGAGACAGAGGCCATAGCAGCTAGTATGAGTCTAGCTTTCTTGGGAAGAGGAAAGAAAAAAAAAATGAGATGGTGAAAAATGCTTGCCATCCTGCAGGACTGAATGAACAATGTTTGGGAGAAGCAGAAGAGAAGGGCATAGAGCAGCCAGGCAGGGCCAGGCACTGGGAGGGGGTCCAGCTCTGAGGCCTCCCCACACCTATCTTTTTGGAAGGAACTGGATGTCGCTGAAGGAAAGTTGAAAAATGAAAAAGAATAACCTTTTCCTTTTCCCCATCCAGGAAATAGCCGAAGGTATTTATATATCTCGGGGAGATTTAGAGTATAACCTCTAAGATCTTTGGTATTTAAGTGTCAACATCGATTTATTTATTTATTGCTGAGCTAACTGTAACTGACACAATAACAAAATCTAATCGTGTATTGCACTGCAAAAGAAATAT
>NW_020174149.1:5154064-5168439 GCF_003031525.2 Neophocaena asiaeorientalis asiaeorientalis
TTTCTTTGTAGCCACCTCAGGGGAAGCAACAGATCGTCACTCGGTGTTCTCACCGAAAGCACGTAATCGCCGGTGTAACTCATGTTGGCTGGGGGGGGCCTCCCGGCGCGCGGCGAGGCTGGGTGCTACCCCGTGCCAATTGCTTGTGCTCAGCTGCACAATCGTCACTCGGTGTTCTCACCGAAAGCACGTAATCGCCGGTGTAACTCATGTTGGCTGGGGGGGGCCTCCCGGCGCGCGGCGAGGCTGGGTGCTACCCCGTGCCAATTGCTTGTGCTCAGCTGCACGGTCCTGGCCCTCGAGTGCGCCGAGGGCGGTGAGAGAGCTCAACTCCTGCCACCCACCACTCCCCGGGTGAGGGAAGCCACAGGCTTGGGGGTGGCCGGGTGGGAGCTCGTCGCTGCGTGGCCCGTGCGTGGTCTTGGAATCTATTCGCCTGGAGGCTCGCGTTCGCACCTCCTTCTTCGCTGTCCCCCTCCCACAGGCTTGCTTTGGGAACCACCTCTGCCTCCGACTTTGGCCGGACCCCCTTCGGGACAGGGTTTGCAGCCGTGGATGTGCCTGCCTCGTGGCTCGCCCGATTTGCACGGTGACTTGATTACACGCTCGCATTCATGGTCACTTCCGAAGCGCTTTAGTGCCTTCCGTCCCTAAACCGCCAACAACCTGGGCGGCTTCCCCCGCGGTTTGTCAGGGATCCGCAGGTCCCGGAAAGCCCTTCGTCTCACCCGGGATCCACCTCCCTTTCATTCTCCCTGCCGGCCTCCTCACCCCACGCCCTGCCCTTGGAGAAACCCGCTCCTCCTCGCTGTCTGCCGGGGTTCGGAGTGACACCGCAGAGCCAGAGGCGTGGGAGCTGCGCCGCTGCGCACTGGTCCGCCCGCCCCCCTGCCTGGTCTTCTGGAGCTGAGGACTCGGGGAACCATGGAATTGAGGCGAGCCTTGGGCTGCCTTAGAGGCGCTGACATCCAAGGAGACTTCTCCTGGGTATGCTGCACCTTCCGGGAGCCCACAGCTGAGCTCCAGAGCTGTAGGGAGAGTGGGGGCAGTGAGCAGGGGGCGAGGGCCAGGGAGCCGTGGCTGAGAAAGAGGTAACACGCCACTTTTCCTCTGCAAAGCTTGAGAGCCAGGGATGTGCAGGGCAGAAACTCAGAAGCTCGGTGCCTTTCCGGCTACTCATCCCACAGAAGGGACACAATGCCAAAGAAAAGAGACGTCTTTCTGAACCTCCCAGCACCTTGGGTGAAAAGAACGCTTTGAAAAGGCTAGGTTTGAGCTAAAGAGAGAGACAGAGGCCATAGCAGCTAGTATGAGTCTAGCTTTCTTGGGAAGAGGAAAGAAAAAAAAAATGAGATGGTGAAAAATGCTTGCCATCCTGCAGGACTGAATGAACAATGTTTGGGAGAAGCAGAAGAGAAGGGCATAGAGCAGCCAGGCAGGGCCAGGCACTGGGAGGGGGTCCAGCTCTGAGGCCTCCCCACACCTATCTTTTTGGAAGGAACTGGATGTCGCTGAAGGAAAGTTGAAAAATGAAAAAGAATAACCTTTTCCTTTTCCCCATCCAGGAAATAGCCGAAGGTATTTATATATCTCGGGGAGATTTAGAGTATAACCTCTAAGATCTTTGGTATTTAAGTGTCAACATCGATTTATTTATTTATTGCTGAGCTAACTGTAACTGACACAATAACAAAATCTAATCGTGTATTGCACTGCAAAAGAAATATGCTCATTATGTATTTTCTCTAAATGATGGCCCACCATTGCATTTGAATACTCGCTGTAAATATCAATAATATCGAGTAATTACTCTGTAGTGGAGTACACTAATTTATTAGCATTTATATTTATGTGGCTCCAACCCTTTACAGGGTTGCGTATCACAAATCAAACTACTCCGACACATTGGTTTAATGAACGCTTTATTCAGGATTTGCTGCAAGAACTTCCATGCCCCTTGAATCCCTGAGAGCTGAACTTGAAATTATTTGTGCATCTCCAGCTTGACGTATTTGGGCACTGTGGCTTGTGCAGAGGGCAGTATCGGTGTAAGTGAAAAGGTCTGGTGGGAAGGAAGGTCATTGGGAAGGGCAGCTTGAGACCTCCTAAAGCTGGGAATCACAGTTACAGGATTGCCCTGCAGCGAAAAAACTTCTATTTCCAGCGGCGACCAACAAGGCAAAATATTTATTTCTCCACAGCATCTTTCTTGAAGACTGAATATACAAGGGAGGAGAGGTTTGCGAACAGCAGTATTTAAGTCATTCCCTGGCTGATTTTGGCTCTCTCAAACTTTCTCCCAGCAGCCCACCCAGTCCACGCCACCCCGACCCTCGGACAAAAGGAATGCTTGAGGGGTTTCAGTGACTTTGCCATAACAAAGGCGCCACCATTGCGGGGCTTTCCCTGCCCCCGGGTGAAGGCAAACAAATTCTTGCCCTTGTATTAGGGCTTTTAAGACTATAATTGAACCCGGGGGCGTCTAGGAGAACCAAAAACTGTCCTAGACAGACCTGGGGTTTTATAGCAGTGTTGGCAGTCAACTTCAGCTTGTGCCTGAGCAGACCGGCTGCAGTGGCCCTCCAGCGGGGGACGCCAGGCTACCTACCCTAGCTGCACGCAACCCCTCTCCCCATTAGATCGGTTTTCCCCTTGGTGCCAGGGAGAGGGGGGTCACCACAGAAAGGTTGGTATAGGGATATGTGCCGTTCCGTAGAACTAGTGCCTCCCATGTTCTTGAGAGCCAAGCCAAGAGGGTGCTGGTCAGTCTGGATCCCATGGGTGTCTGCAGGAGACAAAGGCGAATTCCCGAGGAAAGGCTGGGGCAGGGCAAGGCGCTCTAGGAGCGGCTGGAAGGGCAATTCGGCTGAACCAAAGCGGGGTGCCAGGAGGGTCTTGCAGCCTGGAAGGGGGTGAGTGGGGGCGTTGCTGTGAAGATGGATGAGGATAAAGGCTCTTGATGCCAGAAGGGAAACCGCCTGGAGCGGCGAATGCTTTTAGTTCCCCGGCAGGGACGGGAGGGGGATGCTCTGATCCCCAGTGCTGCGCACTCTTCCCAGCTTTGCCTGCTTCTGCCCCCCTTGCCTGGAATATACTGGCGGTGTGAATGTTTTTTGGGGGGGCTATTCGGAGGTAGGTGCAGCTCTGAGGATCAGACCAAATCTTAGGGAGGCAGAGCTTCGGGTCCTTGATTTTGACTTTGCTCTGAGCCTAATTGACTCTTCCGCTTTGCAGGAGGCCCAACAGCCAAGCTGAGCCCACCCGGCTCAAGAGAACACCCGACGGCGTGGGGGGGGGGGCGGCGCTAAGGCTGCCCTGGAAGGCCAAGTGCAAGTTGCATTTTTGAAGAGTCCAAGATGGGCATGGCTGTGACATTGGCCCTGGAGACTGGTTTTTCCATGAGTTGTTCTTTCTCAGGAGCTCCACGGTGTGAGGCCATCTCCAGAAAAGTCTTCAGCGTGTATTTCCTTTTATCGTCAACCCGGAGCCCCATGGCAGCTAATGCAAGAGGCCAAAAATGTTTTGGAGGAAGAAAAACAAAGGCAGGAAGTGGCGGCGGCTTGACGGTGCGTGTGTGTCTGCGGAGAAGGGAGGGAGCCATTTCAATCTCTTCTTGTTTTTCCAAACTTCAGGGTCCAGGCAGCCCTCGCAGGGCCGACCCGTTGCTCCCCGCGCAGCATTTGGAGATGGCCACCCGGAGAGGAGAAGGCTGGCGCCGGAGCCAGCCTTGTCAGGCGGAAACGGCTAACAAGGCGATTTGCTCAGCAAAGCAGACCAAGCCTTTCCAAACTTCATTTGATTTGGCCCTAAGAGTGGGGGGTTGGGGGATTCGGAAACACCTCCCGGACCCTCCTTGGCGGGCGGGCTGAGTGCTCCGTGGCGGGGATTCGGGAGCCCTGCACTCCACGCGCCTTCCCAGGCGGGATATGGGAATAAAGTGTGTCCAGATGCCTCTGCCCAGCACTGCCGCCTCCCCTTCTTCTTGCAGCCGAGGGGTCTGGGCAGCAGCCGGAGGGTGCCTGCTGGCAGTGCCCAGGCTGGGTACCCTCGGCACGGTTAGCGTGCACCGGTGTTGTCGTGCTGGGGGCGTTTCCAGCAGAGTCATTCAAGGGCTGTGAGCAGAAAGGACCATCACTTGATAGGCAGCCTAACACCCGCTCACTCTGAGGGAGGATAGAGCTGGGGGGCAGGGAGTGCCTCCACGCTCCGGGGTTTCCAACCCCAACTGGCCATGCTGCTAGGCTGCCTTCTTCTCTCTTCGGGGCCGGCTTGGCCTCTGGCAGCGGCTCATTGTCCCGGAATCTGAGAACCTGAAGTCCCCGTGCCACTTGCAGCCCTGTGACTGCTCAGTGCATAACCCTTAGTGTGAATGCCAACATCAGGCTGTCTGCTCACTCTGTTTCCTCCCTAGCCATCCGTCTCCATCTCCCTGCGGCTCCTGCTTGCCGGTCTCCTGCCTCTTTCCAGCTGAGTCTCCCCTTCTGCGGCCTCCCGCCTCTTCCGATACCTCCCCTAAGCTGAGCAAGAGCTGAGGTGCCACTGGAGGGCACTCAGTTCGGAAAGCACAGAGAAAGGAGGCTGGTTAAGTTCCTGACTCTCCCCCAATTCAGGCCTCCACCAGGGGTCTGAACTGGACCTCTCACTTCCTTCTTCTGAATACTCCATTCCAGGTTCTTTTTCTCTCCCTCCCTCTCTGATCAACACTCCCTCCTTCTCTTCTTAGGACTCAGCTCCTGCTTTTGTGGGCCTGGCAATCTTGCATGGCAGCTGGCCTGGGAGGGGTAAGGCCCACCTGACAAACCAAAATTCACTCCCAAAGATCAACAGTTGTGTATCTGTGGATCACATAGGGCACCAAATTTTTTGCTTTTTCTTGCTGGTCTGAGCCTCTACCTTCATCTGTCCCTAAATGCCACACCTGTTTCTAGAAAGCTATACAAAAGACCGTTTCAACCCCCGCGATCATACTGCACACAGGTGCAAGAGCCAGCTGGAGGACGCAGGGTGGAAACGGCTATCAAGCCCTTCACGGGGCTGGAGGCCAGGCCGCCACTTGGGGGCTTTCTCTTTCCAAGTGGGACATATCCTGGAGGTACATCTGTCCTCCATGGTAAGCCTGGGAGATGGGTTGTCTGGGAAGCTCGGGAGATCTCCTAGAATTTGTTCTTAGGAAATGGTCTATTGGCAGATCATGGCCAACTAATCACGTTTCCAGGCACCGTCTAGAGGAGGCACTGAGGCTTCAATGAAGTATCAGGAGACCCCCTTCTATCACTACCAGGTGGAGGCAGGGGTTAATTTCTCTCCTTGGCTTGGTGAGGCACCTGTCCCACCCACAAGCTCCTCCTCCCTTCCCTAAAGCAGGGGAACAGGTAATGCCTTGAACTTGACCTTACGGTTGGTTCTTATCTGACTCACAGGTTCAATCTCCAAGGTCCCTAAAGATCTGAAGAAGTCCACATCCTTCCACTGGCCACTGAGCGCTGGGGCATAGGGTTTAGCAGAGGGTCTCAGACACCCAAGCAATCTGGTTATTATTTAGTTTCGTGTGTCCCAAAGTGATGGGAGAAAGAGGGTTACTTCCTCTGAGAAGAACTATTTTTATTTTTATTGTTGTGGACTCATTAAAGATTTTTTTCTCCTACTGAGTGGGAACAGATGGGGGTGGGGGTTGAAGGGCAAAGCCCTGGTTCCCAGTGTCTGCCTTCCATCCTCCCCGCAACTTCGGCCCAAACGGGGCTTGGGTTGCCCCAGCCAAGTGTATCCGTAAGAAACAGGACAAAAGACGGCAGCCCAACCAGAAGGCCATTTCTGGTCCTCGGGGTCTTGGTCCGCACGGCTGTGGCTAACAGGAAGCTCCCATACCCCAAGCTTCAGCTGCCACCTAGGGCAGTTCCCCAGGCTCCTCCGGTTCTACTCAGCCTCGATCCATGGCTCACACTCCAGGCTGGAGAAGAGCGAGCCCCTGCCTAGTCAAACCCTGCCCTTAGGAGTCTCCCCTATGTGCCCTGATAGGCAGTTCTGTGATGGTACCTGTCCACCGACAATCTTTCTACGTACTGTCCCCTCAAGACTCCACCCATGCAGCCCTAGGGATAAAGCTCAGCTTTCCTGCATTCTGTTAAAAAAAAAAAAGATGATGAAATCATTTGCAGGGTCTCTTTGATTCACCTGGAGCAATAAACTCGGCGGCAGAGCGGGTTTAAGCGATTGACCACTAGGCCGGATGTGGTGACCTGCTGCAAGCAGGCTATGGGCAGAGGTAAGGGGCCCCGACCCCTCCACAGCACAGTAAGGGGGTTCTTGGGGTCTGAGAGTCAGGGATTTGTACCTTTGGCATAATGCACCTCACTTCTTGGCCCATATTTTAGGCAGGAGAAGAAGAGCATCAAAGTTCTCACCAAAGGCCTGCCATGCACTGAGGGAGCGGACCTGGACTCAGGGACCTCAAAAGAAGGTCCCAGCAGGTTCCTTGCTTCTATTCTATTCCATGTCCAGCTGGCCCGGCTGCCCCTGCCAGGTCCCTTGTTTCTACCGGAGCTCACGACTCGGATCCAGCCGCGCGTCCGCTCTCCTGAGCTTGAAGGCGTTGCCTCTCACCCCGGCTAAGCTTCCGCGGGCTCAGCTCTTCCAAGACTCGACGGGGACATAGCCTGGGCCACCCCTGGCTGCGGGAGCTCCTCTTCAATACGGCTAGGGGCGAAGGAGTTGGTAACCAAGAAAGAACTACCGTCAGTCCACGATCCCAGGGTATCAGAACCAGCTTGCAGCCGGCCAGTTGTGTGTCCTGCGCCTTCCCGCGGCGACCGGCCCTGGCCATGGAGACAGCCATGGCGCGGAGGACTTGACCTCTACGGCACGAGAGGAGGGCGCTCTCTGAGATGCCGGGAGGGGGGTTCTGCTCTTTCCAACCTCTCCCACCCAATAGCAGACGGGACAACGCATGCCGCTCACCCCCATTCCCCCCTCCATTTTGTGCAGTGTCCGCAGACCCGCAGCCGGAACAAAGCTCCCAGCAGTGGTGTCACCGTCGCCTTTGCGAGCTCTTGTCCCTAACTCCCCTGGGCCAAAAGCCTCAGAGCTTAAGCCCCGCGATCTAAGTCCCCCCCGCCCCCCACCGCGCCCTCTTTTTTCACTTAACCCTCAGCCAGGGCCAGGGTACTACTCTGGGTGCCGGGCCCCCGTCTGTGCCAACTTCCCGTGCGCCGGGTCCTGGCCTCGGGCTGCGGGCGGCGCCGGGCCTACAGCCGAGGCTAGCGTGGCCGAGGCGCGGGATGAAGCGAGGCCGAATCTGCTTTCCGGCCCGGGCGGAGACCCGGGACTGCGCGGTGCGCCCGGATGCGGCCGCACGGGTCCGCAACGTGGCCGTGCGTGCCCCGTTCGCTCTCCGCTCCCTCGGATCTCACCCCACCCGTCAGGCCGGGGCTCAGAAAGCGGAAGTATTTGGTAGAGAAAAACACGGTTTCTTTTCAGCCCGTTTCAGAACCCCTTTTAGAGAAAATGCTCCTGTCAAGTTTTATTTCCCGTTGCAAACCACCTTCCACGCTGCCAAGAATTAAGACCGGGAGAGATTAAATACCCGATTATTCTCATGGGGGGGGGAGGGAGGGGCGGGGCGGAGAAGGGGCACCCGCACAAAACATTCGTTTGACTCGTCTTGTCCTCATCAAATAATGCCTAGAGAGACCCGCGAAGGCCCGCGCGGGCGGCGGTGACGTCAGCCTGCAGCGGCGGGGCGAGACGCGGCGCGGTGGCCGGCCCTCCGGAGTCCGCCCGGCGCGGGCCTAGGGCGTCGGGGCCTTGACCTCTGCCTAATGTCCTGCTGCACGCCCTCTCCGGCCCACAAGCCGTCCGAGCGAGGCCGGCTCTCTAAGGCTTTGAGCCTCCATTTTGAGGAGAGAGTTCATACCGACGCGCGGAGGATTTCGAGCCTCCTCGGCCCCCGAGGGGCGCGGCATCGGGTGGCTCCCCAGGTCTGCGGCGGTACTTCTCCCGCGCGTCCCCGTCCCTGCACCTGGGGGAGGCCCCGCGCCGCTGCGCGACCGCCCGGAAAGGTTCGCACATCTCCGAGGCCCCGTTGTGAAGGCTGCTGCCGGGTGGATCCAGCTCTTCGGCGGCGCGACGGAGCCAGGCAGAAATGAAATCAACTGTGGCGAGGCCTTGGCTGCTTCCACGGAGGACTTTTCTGTGCCAGCGTCTTTTTCCTTCCCTTGAAAATCAAATTAAAAATAGCAAACACCTTTCAGGCATTCGTCGGCGCTAGGCAGATGCGCTAGGATTGAAGCAGCCGGTCAGAAAGTGGGTATTTTCATAAAGAATGAAGCCGGCTGTTATTGACCCGGCGGCCTGGCGGGTGAAAACTTAATTATTGTGTGCGTGTCCTAAAACTGAGGCATAAATCTCCCCAGGCCTCTTGGATAACGTTACATCTTTGCTTATGAAAAATGGGATGTGAGCAACTCGCTGCACATTTCTCTGATTCTCCAGGTCTTGGGCTGCTGACACGCATTCGGTCAACTTTAAAGGAATGAGCATAAATCAGCAAGCCCCTAGCGTCTCCTCCATAGAGGTTCGCAAATCCGGAAGGGCGCCTCTGAACCCCCTGGGTCTGGAGCTTAACAGTCCCGGGCAGGCTCCGTCTCCCCTCCGAAAGAAACTCGGGAATTCGCAGAGAGGAAACGAGTAGCCGCATCTTCACCAAACCCTCCAAACACACTCAGCAGAGTGTGATCCGCACATGTGTTAACATTCGGTGAACTGTGTCATTAGCTACCCGCACACACGTGTATCATCCTCAGCTGAATTTCGCTGCCTCGTGAATTTTAAGAAAATAACTCAATTAGGTTGAATTTTTAAAAAGAATAATTTTCTCCCCCTTTCTTTAAAAAGTTGTTTTCTGTTTTCAAAAAAACACAACAACAACAACTTAAATGGATGGCTTAAGCTCTGTATCAGGCATAAATAGTTGTGAAATGCAAAGTGGCGTTTTACAATCATCCACTTAAAATACCTCAATAAATCTGACAGTATTAAGAGCAGATGGAAAAAGTAGATTTTTTAAAGTCCCATATTTACAATTTTTAAAAAATGGTCACATGACAGGCCATTACAGGATTAAAAATCATTGCTAATTTAATAGACGGAAACGGTGTCTAGTTGTTTCCATATTACAATTTCTTATTCTGAAAGTGTGTCCCTTTTAGGAAAAAAAAAATACTTGAATCAGCTATTCAACAACACTATCCCAGTGTTTGGTGTTATTATTCCTACATAGTGGCTGGCATCCTCCTGGATGTCTTTTTTCTAAAGGTTCAGATTAATTGCTATTTGGGTATTGGGGAGCCATCATAATCCATGCTTACTTCAGGTTATCTGGTAGATCCATGGGAATTTTAAGTAAGAGGTAAGATCAACATTATCAACATCTGTTTCAGAACAGGCAGAAGAAAGCTCTGAAATATCTTCTGTCATTAGTTTCAAAAGCTGAAGGGAGGAAAAAAAAGAAAACTACTACTTTACCCAGAGTTCCTGCAGTGGCGATGGCTTGTGAAAGGGGTGGTATTCCGACTGTAGAGCTGCTGTTGGCCTCCTTCCTAGGCCTGAAGCTCAGAATATTTCTTACATCTAAAGAAAAATATCCCCCAGTCAACAGAAGAGTCCCCTTTGGAGCTGTTCGTAAACACACAGTTTGATCCAGCTTTGAGAGGGATTTTCCACCAAACACTTTGGGAGAAAGCTCTTATTTTGGCTTGATGGCAGCTCATTTAGAAACGGAGTGCTGTGGAACAAGATGTGGGGAGGTTGATCTGAAGCATCATTTTCATTTGCTCCCACAAGTGGAGTGAAAATCCTCGGGGCAGCAAAATTTGATTGCACTTCACAAGACCATTCCATGCGTACATTTCAAGACCATGCTGGTTTTGAGACAGCTTTAGAGATTCTTTCTGTAATTCTCCATCAATAAAGGAGTTTTAAGTCTTCAGGTTGGAGAGGTTTCCGTCAGCCAGGTTTGGAACCAACCAATATTATCTTCCATAAAATGATGAATACGTTTACTCAGTTCACAATTACTTGCCTCTAACATAAAGATAAAATTAACCTCATCTTGAAATTCTGCACCCTAAGGATCCTGGTTCCACCAACATTTCAATACATATTTGCGTAGCATGTTTCTGACAAAACACATCACCTTATGTTTATATTAAACATATAAACATACATATGTGTTAGTTACGACTCTAAACACATCTGATGTATTGTTTGCGGTCAATAAGTAGTAGAGATGATTGTTATTACCAGTATAGTTTTGATGGTGGTTGTTAATATTAAATGTATATATTTCTTCCATAAATCAAATGGCAGCTTAGAAAACATCAGTATAAGATTGCACACCACCCAGACGCAGCACTCAGCTCTGAGCTATCCAGGATAACTCTCCTTCTGCATCCGTATTATGGTCATTTTGTAGATATGAGATCTTTAAGCTCTCCATACTGACCTCTTAAGAGGTGAGTTTCTTTGAATTTCTGAAATGTAACTCTAGAGCTCTAGAGTTAGAAAGGCATCTGAAACTTTTTATTTACCGTATAGATTCCCCTACAGCTCTAATTAGGATGGTAGACCACCTTAGAGGGTGAGGGCCAAGAAAGAATGGTTATTTAAGAACACCTCTTAGACTGTAACAAAAATGTACAGCTTAAAAGCAGATCTGCAGAAATCCGATGCAGAGCAAGCCACTGTGAATACAAATCAAACTTGGCCATTAAAGAAAAGGAGCAAAACTTCACCAGGTACATTTTGTACCTGAACTCTTGAAAATCACCTTAAATTATATCATCCTGGGTCATCAGTAATTAATGATACTATATCTGTACAGATTCTACAAATACATATACAAGCACACACAAGCACTGATATGCAAATGCATACACGTATACACATATGATATATATTCACATATATACAGGCACATGTATAACTTACATATATTCAAATTTGCTCCATCTGGAGCCAAAGAAATGAGTACTAAATCTCTAAAACAAGGAGTCAAGGAAGTAAGACTTTTGATTCCCTTGAAGCTGAAGAATTACAAGGAAGCTTGTCAACGCGAGGTGGCGCCCTTGATCTACTAATCCAGCCGAGGCCAATTCATGAGCTGTCAAAAGTCAAGGTCACAAATTGTCTTTTTTCATCAAGGTCAAGGTTTAAGGCCTTTCCTAGTCCTGTCATTTCAACAAATATCAAAACCTGCCCTCTCAGACACATGCAGACCCAACAGCAGACTTTAAAATACGACAGCCTGGGCATCGCTGATACTAAACAACTGGTTTTCATTTTCCACAGGGAGCCTGGGAATTTATATTATCTCTTCCTCCTTTCTTTTCTCTCCCTTTTAGAATACCTGACACTTTAACCTTCTTGAAGCACTTATCTAAATTTTTAGGATTTTAGTTGTGAGGGATTTCTCCTTTTGCTTGAAAAATTTGTAGCCAAAAACCAAAACTGAATAATAATAGAAAAGAATGGTCCTTGGTTTGTATAGGACAAACCTGCTCCTTTTCTTTCTGTGCAGTGCATGTTTAGCATAGGAAAACAACGAGTATTTCCTTCAGATTTTAATGGCAGTGACTATTTTATTAACATAATTAATACCACTATATCAGCTATCTACAGGTCTAAGTTGTTTCTTTTTTACTATTATTTTTAGTAGAAATATTTGAAAAGCAGGTGCACAAACACATTTGCACAGTGTGCTGAATGTCTTTATTTACAAGATAGCATTTCATAGTGAACATGAACAAGATGAATGTGCTGGTTGAAATAACTGCTTGATTAAAGATGCGCTGTGAAGATGAATCCCTAAACTTTCTAATGCAGTCTCATAACACAATAGACAAGGAAAAAATACTAATCCCTTAATAGATCAAAATATAGAAAGTAAACATCTAACTGTCACAGGGGAATGGATTTCCATTCTGACTTTTCTAAAAAATAAAAAAGGAAAATTATTTCTCCAGCAATATGTTTATTAAGTATCGGGAAATATCAATTTAAATGAAAAATTGTGTTCAAACCAAAGGCCACCATGTTAGGGTAGGACCCCTCAGGAGATCTGACACAAAGTGAATTCTGTGAATTATCTGATGCTTTAAATATTTTTTAAAGCTATCAAATCCTTTGAAAAGTAGATTATATTGGGGCGGAAAATATTGTCCAAATGCCACAAAAAATCTTGTCGTAAGCAAGTAAAAATTATTATCAGAAGGACATTCCCAACCTGGGGTTCCCCTGTAGCCTCAAAGGCTCACTCAGCTGGTTGTATTTACTACCAAGACAAATGATCCTCGGAAGAGCTTTCTCTCCCTTTGCCCCTTCATAGTAAATAGTCCAAGATCATTATTTCAGTACCTTCTTCTCCTTTCCTTTCTAAATCTATACATGACATGTTTTGCAGAATATACAACAATGGTAGGAATTTCACTAAGATTTACCTGAGCAGTCACTTAACATGCAAAGGGGATTGTGATGGTGACCCAAGGACAAGCATACGTTTACAACAGCCTCTTGCATTTGTAACCAACTTTCGGATTATTATCATATAACATAGTGTCCTAAAATATAACGGTCACATAAATACTTACAAGATTTCAGTAAATGTGTAACTTATCTGAAATTGCGTATTTCGGGGTTGATGTTTGACTCTAGAGTTTTTCATTTAATGGTCTGGTGGGGTTGGCGGGAGAACTGGCAGTCTTTACCATTTCTTAAAGTAAAGTTTTAAAAGAGTTGTAGATTCCACAGGAGAAAAAGATCCCCCTTAGGAAAGCAAAATGCCAGTATCTCTCTTTCTCTTTCCCATGCTTCAATTATTATTAGCATTATAATCATTATCTGGACAAAGCAACGAGTTCTGAAGCATTTCTTCAAGTTGCCCTCTAGCTCCACTTTTAATCCATTAACTAGTGGTCTTCAGTTTGTTGATAACTTTTTTCTCTTTGACCCTCCTGTTCTGGAACCAGATTGTAACCTGCCGCTCGGAGAGATTCGTGGTGGCTGATATCCGCCTCCGTTTGTCCTTGGTAATGAATTTGTTTGTAGCGTATTCCCGTTCGAGTTCTTTTAATTGCACCTTGGTGTAAGGGACGCGCTTCTTTCTCCCCCTCCTGTAGGAGCTGGCGTCTGAGGGATGAGAGACCACATCTGGAAAATAGGGAAGGCAAGTTACAGAAGGGTCAGATCCAGGCCAGGACACAGGCAACAGCTCTATCTGAGACACCGCCTTGCAGTGCCCGGCTGCCCTTTGCCATGCTGTACAATCCAGCCTTTCTGCCAAAATCTGGAGGGCCAGTGGGGAGGGTGGTTAGCTCTGCACTGAAATGAAATCGCCCAGGAATCCAATGACCACCCCAGCCCAGGCCACTCTGCCCACACAGCAGCGGGCTTTGCTTGATCTCCTGGCCCAAACGTTAGCACCAGGCTCAGGGGACAACACTTCTACGCCCAGATTCCTCGCTGTATCCCCAAAGCCCCAACACTTGATGTTTCTACACTGAAGGATTTTTGAGAGAACGAATACGGGCAATTTGGTGAACCATTTCCAGGTCAATTTCCCATCCTTACTTAAGTCGATGTCAAGGGCTGGCGAGGGCGGGGCGCAGAGGGAGAAGGAAGCCAGCTAGGGTCCCCACAAGCTTCTTCTCAGCTATCCCTCACCCAGGGAGAGCCAGGACCAGCCCAACTCAAGAGCAGTGCGGGCAGGGCAGGCCAGCCGGGATCGGGCTCCCAGGGGTGCAGCACCACTAGGACAGGACAGGGAGAGAGCAGAGGGGCACGAGGGTGACCCAGGAGCGAGCGGAGGAGAAGCTGGAGCAGAACCGGAGGACCGGGACTGAGAAAGGGGCGCCATTTACCGGGCAGAGTGGACTTCCAGAGGTGGGGAGGCTGTGCCTGCTCTTTGGGGCAGTACATTTGGCCGTTCCAGCCGTTGGGCAGCGCCCAGGGCTGGTAGCTTTCCATGGGAAGACCCAGGGGCTCGTGGCGCGACTCTCCGGGGCCCCCGAGGCCGGGCACCACCGGCATATCCAGGTAGCCAGGCACGGGCTGATGGTGGTGGTAAGGCCCGGGCGCATAGCCCTGGTGGTAGAAGGCGAACTCCTTAGCGCGTGAGCTGAACTCCTCGGCCGCGGGGCCAGCGGTGTCCATGTACTTGTCCGCGAAGGCAGCGGCGGCGGCCGAGGCTGGCTGCGCGCACGACTTGATGGCGTTGGGGTGCGGGCCCATGCGGGCGCAAGGGTAGTAGCCGCTGCCGAAATAGCCGTAGGGCAGCGCTGCGGGCCCCGACGAGCTCTGCGCCGCCGCCGAGCAGGGACTTCCCT
>NW_020174149.1:5168530-5170162 GCF_003031525.2 Neophocaena asiaeorientalis asiaeorientalis
CCGCCCATGGCGTATGCAAAGCGGGCGGCTCCAACCCGGGCTCTGCTCTGTACACCCGCCGTCCCTGCCGCCGCCCGCGAGGTCCCCAGCGCCAGCGCCCGCCGCGCGGCCGCGCACCATTCACCCAAGGGAGAGGCGGGGGGTGCGGAAGGGTAGGGGCGGAGGACAGGGCGGGCGAGACCGGGAGGGAAGAGCGACCTCCTCGCAGCTCCCCTTCCCTTCCCCTCTCCCAGTGAGGCTCGGAGCAGCGTAAGGCGGGGAGGGTGTGGGGCGAGATGTTGGGTTGCGACCTGAGGCGGTGGGAACAGGTCAGGTAAATCTGCGGACGGCTGGGGACGGTAAAGTAGCGAGGCGTAGACCAGGCTGGGTGTTTCTTGGGGCCTCCGGCGCTGTTTTCTTTCCAGGTATCCGCGCCTCTTTCTGCAGCGAGACACCAGCACGGACACTTGCGCTTTCGGCTTCGACAGCGTCGCGATTTGGCTCTCTTTCCGGGGGAACCGTGGCGGGGCGTTTGTGGATGCGCCTGGCTTATGGGTCCCAGGACATCCCACTGGAAAACTTGGACTACATATAGAAGCTTCCTCCCCTTCTTTGTCCACAGTGTTGGTGGGCAATCTCCTACACTCGTATTTAGGCCCATATGCTCAGAACGACCCATCACACCCACACGGACACACGCGCACACACACAAACCCAAGTGTGCTCTGATCACACACTCACACTTTTATATACAGACTGTTCCTCACTTTGTCCCAGTAACAACTCTTCCTCCTCCAGAGACTTTGAGATGGAGAGAGCGATCTTTGTACACCGTTATTCAGTGGTCCCACATCTCCAGCCAGGCTGGCCTGTCTTGGAAGGTTAAGAGGAACAGGCCCCAGCTGGGTGCTGAGCTGGGACTCGAGCCCCCCTTCTGGGGCTTTAATGAGGCTTCACAGAGCCTGGGCCGGAGCTGACTCTCCAGGCACCTGGGCACTCTATTGCACTCCGTTTGGGGACAGGAGAAAGGGACTCTTTGGGGCCACTTCACACCTCCCCCCCCCCCCAAGTAGGACTGGGGAGAGCACTGTCTCCAGCCTGCAGCGGGTGCCCGGTCCTCCTCTGGCCATGAACCAGCTCGAGAAGCTTTTTTTCCTCTGTGCCTGGGAAATGCGACCCTTTCCTGAGAGCACAGTGGGGTGTTGGTGCTGGAAGAGGCAAGCAGCTGCCATATTTTGGAGAGGGATTCTGGGGGTCCTGTCGCTTTCGGTCACATACTTTCACCTCCGATTGTGGATGCTGTGAGCTGGTCAGATGCCCAGAAAGGGAACATGCATTCAAAGTGAACATGAGTGCATTCCACCAGAGCATCAGAGTTTGGAAGAGTGCTGGACTCCCTTCCATCCCGGGCAGACTGGTGAGCAGCCAGGCTTGGACCTGTCTTCTGTCTCAGCTTGCAGACTCAGCCCTCTGATCAGGGCACTGCGAATATCCCCACCCCTTACCCCCACCCTGGTCTGCTCTCTAAATTTCCTGGTCTTCCCAAAGTGTCCGGACCAACGAGGCTGGGCTCCGGCTTTTATCCACCCTAATCCCAGGTTTGCCCGGACAAATGTAAGTGTTGCCCAATAAATCCTTCCATGACCCGCCCCC
>NW_020174149.1:5170483-5248881 GCF_003031525.2 Neophocaena asiaeorientalis asiaeorientalis
TTAGTAGCTCCGGGTAAATATTGATTTGCCCCCAGTTTACCTCCTCCCTGACTGACCATTTGCAGACTAAAGAACCAGCCTCTGTAGGGACCTGATTTTTGTGTTACTTTCCGGCCCGTTCGCCCCCCTTCCTTCCTCCAAGTGGCATTGTAAAACTCATGATGACAAAGAGACAGGGTAGGGTTTGAGGCCCCAGTTCCTGAGGACTTAAGGGCTGTTTTACATACAGGTCAGACACGGCTGGAGGCCAAGGTCAAGTTGAAAGTTGCAGTCTAGCCATCTTGAGAACTGCCATGCAAGCCTGGAGACCCAGGCAGCTCCTAAAGGCCCACTGCCCACCTCCCCTCACTCTTGATTCCCTTTTCCTTTAGAATTCCTCCTGTTTCTGGCTCTGTTTGGTTACCCAGCAATTTTTGCTGCCTTTGTGGAGTTTTTGGGGCGGTGTTTACAGACTCTTCTTCTCTGCCTCCGCCCTGCTCTTGGCCCAGGCTTCGTTCCTCTTCTGTTTTCCAGCCAGACCCGGAAAAACGAAAACACAGCTTGGGGAGCCCCCACCAGCCAGCGCCTGTGCCAGCTCACCTCTGGCCATGGTGCAGCTGCCTCCCGGTGCACACCGCGGCCAAGGCCAGCTCCACATTCCTCCCTCACTCTCCCCATTTCACCGGAGACCGAGCCCTGCACGCAGAGGAAGGGCCCCAGCTCCACAGACTGCCAGAGCCAGCTAGGTCCCTCCTCACCAAAAATGGTGAGACAAGATTTCATCTTGTCTGCTGAGGAGCCCCAAGAAGGTTTGTCTGGGAGGGACGGCACTGGGGGGAAGGCTTTGGATTGCATCTCGAATTAAGCTTTGCTTCCTAAACTCGGTAACCCCGCAAAGGAAGGGCTTCAGGCCCGAATTATTTATTGAGCTTTGTGGTGGATCTTTCGTGATCAAGTTATTGGGATATTTTCTTAGTTCCGAATATCTCTCTATCAAATTTTAAAAACTCTCGAGATGTGATTACTTAGAGGGAGGCAGCCCTGCTTGTTCCCTTATTGTCTTGGATCTCAATATACACAAAGTGCTTTTTCTACCAGGCAAGTTAGTGGTGTCCTGGTGTGCCTTCACTGTTTTTAAAAGTCTGCGGGTCCCTTTAGATATTGAGTAGTAGCCACCAGTGGGGATGGTTTATAGAATTTGAATGAACTCCATGAATAATTTTGGGTTTCTAGAATTTCTCCTTACTTTGAAGTAAACCTCTTTCTCTCCCCTTCTTGTCCATTGCTGAGAGACCCAAGAGATCCACCGTAGGTTCCCAATATTGTTTCTTAGCCTCTTAGCCCTCCAGGCAGCCACCAAACCTGCTTGCTGTGGAAAAAGAAAGGTTGGAAGGCAGTGAAGAACTGGAGAGTGCTCTGGGAAGCAAGCACAGACTCTCCCAGTGTTCTTCCTCTTTTCCCAAGGCAAGGTCAAGACTCACTTGCCTGGCAGCTGGTTGGTTCTCATCCTCTGAGCTGTCCCTCTGCTTTTTTGTCTACCAGGCTCAGGAAGTCCTATGGGATTGCAGGGAGATGCCTCAACTTGAATCCCGGCAATGACAATTTTATCCTCAGACCCTTTGTAGGCTTTGCTGGGAAGCCATGGCACTCATTGGGATCTGTGGGTGGCAGTGGCCCCTTGAACAAGAGAGTGGCAGGAGTGGAGGTGGACTTTGTCCAGCGCTCCCTGATTTCCTTTAGAGGAGCCCCGAGTGGGCAGCACAGCAAGATTGGAGGGCAGCAGCTTTTGTTCCAGGAGCCGCCAGATCCTCTCTCTTGCCAGTGCCTTGGCAGGCATAGCTTCCGACCTCCTAGGGCAGGCTGGGGTGCCCTGAGGGACTTTGGTTGCTCTGGAGCTGAAGAAAGATACTGTGGCTGGGTTTTTTTGGGAGGGGGGTTGGGGACTCGCTGCCAGCCTGAGCTATGAGGCCCTGGGTTCCCAGGGTTGGAAGAGAAAAGGACAAAGGGAAACCGGGTTTTAATCGAGTTTGATTTTCACTAGCAAATGAAATTTACCTGCTCTCACTTTAACTTGGAGGAGGCTGTCAGCACTGCTCTCTGGCACTATTTCTCTGCATCCATCCAGCATTAGGATAAACATTCCTTGGTTGGTTTTAAAGACACTTTGTATTTCAGGATATTCATGTGTTTCTAATGTATCCAAGCAGCTTTACGAGCTGCATTTGCAGAACATCTTAACCCTCTCTCTCCCATTGCAGGAGGGGTAGGGGCTCAGAGATAATGGCAAAGGAAGAAAGATCCAGACGGGGAAATGGCTGAGGAGCTGAGGCTAGCTAAGAGAGAAAGAAAGAGAGAAAGGGGGCAACACCAGAACATGATAACACTTCCAAAACTGTAGTCAACCAGACTGTTTGGGACAGATGCAGTTGAGGGACAGCTTTGTCCATGGTGGGCTTTATGAGTTTCCCCACCAGGGTGGAAACTGTACTCTTTCTTAAGGAGAAAGGGTAGGTTCTGAAGAAATTTGGGCCAGCACTGGCCAGTAGGCAGAGAAATGGCACATCCTGAATCACTTGCTGAAGCTTTTGTTCTAGATTTTTTTTTCTTTTCTTTCTTTCTTTCGTTTTTTTTCTTTTCTTTTTTCTTTCTCTCTTTCTTTTTTTTTTTTTTTTTTTTTTTTTTTCTCTCTTTCTTTTTTTTTTTTTTTTTTTTTTTTTCTCTCTTTCTTTTTTTTTTTTTTTTTTTTTTTTTCTCTCTTTCTTTTTTTTTTTTTTTTTTTTTTTTTCTCTCTTTCTTTTTTTTTTTTTTTTTTTTTTTTTCTCTCTTTCTTTTTTTTTTTTTTTTTTTTTTTTTCTCTTTTTTTTTTTTTTTTTTTTTTTTTTTTTTGCCATTTGAAGGCAACACAAGGCCCAAGGCTGTAGGGACAGTTTTGGACTTGGCACTGTGGTGACCGAACGCTAACATGGTGAAAATGGGAGGATGTGCAAGATGCAGGAAGATCCACGAAGACCCCCACTTTGCCTTGAAAGATGCCCTCATCCTGTGGATTTTGAGGACAGTGAATTTTTGGAGGAGCAGCTGTCCCTCTGCCTGGTGTGTTCCTCCTGGTACCAGGCCTTCAAGGCCACCAGTGCACAGAGCCCCAGAAAGGGCCCCACTTCCAGCCCTGCCCTGTGGTATTTCTCACAGAAAGTCCTTGAGCAGGAATAGGGGCGTCTCCCCTTTTAGAACAACCAGGCTCAGGTCCCAGGCTCCCTTGAGGAGCAAGCCCTTCTGCACAGTGCCAGCCAGCGGTGCCCAGACTCCGCAAGCTTGGTGCAAACTTGGAGTGAAGGGTGCGTTCCCACCTCTGAGACCAGCGGCCCTCCGGCTCAGGGAGGCCTGGGTGATTCCCCCAGTGGCGGCGGAGGCAGTGATGGTGAGGGGAGTGCTGCCTGCCCCGACGGTGCTGCCGCTGCTCTGCTGTTAACAGGACCTGGAAACTCAGCCTCCACTTAAAGGACGGGAGCCTGCGTTAGAAGCAGAGGGAACTCAGAGAAGCGCTCCTCAGAGGCAGGAAGCGCCTTCTCGAAGTCCTCAGTGGGCCGGGCAGGGTACCAGTCCACAGGACTGCGGGGCCCATGCCACCCAGGGGGTGAGCTCCCCGTCACTCCACCGGGGTGCCGGGAGAGCGCAGGAAGGCCGAGGAATTCTGGGAGGCTGTGGTGTGAAAAGGGCGAGAGATCTCTGTGTGAAAAGGGCAAGAGATCTCTGTCCCGACGCTGTCTGTTTGTCCCTGCCACAACCCAAGAGGAGTCCCAACTGCTGGCCTCCACCCCCATCCTAGCTTGATGTTCGGGCCCGCAACAAAACAGGAAACCAGCTCTGGGGGCTGTGGATTCATTATGTCAACAAATACACCGAAGACATTCGAACATTTGAAGGAAATAGGGGGCTTGGACGTAAGCCTGGCCCCGCGGGAGCCCCTAGCTTTCTTGCCGAGAAACCAGTGCAGGCGGCCACGCGGCCTGGACCTGGGCCCGCGTGAGTCCGTCTCTCCCCAAAGGCTCCCACGTCCCTGACCCGGGTGGCAGATTCTTAATGCATAGAGCAGCTAAGGGAAGAAAACTCACCAGAGCAGCCACGAGAAAGGGGAACTCGGAACAGAGCACCGAGAGGTGCGATCAGACGTTTACGTGCAGGTTATATGCCCTAATCGTAACGATGTGGGTGCACACAGATTCACGCATCAAATGAGCGCACACACCCAGTGAACGTGGACATCCAAAGTCCTGTGGGCGAAATACAGGCATCATACCAAGTCTTGAGGAAGAATAGTTCACCCTGTCGGACCAGTCTAGTGACATGTTTCGGGGTGGCTGGCGTCTCCCTACCCTTGCTGATTTTTCCAACCACTCACCGTTCCCTCCCCCGCGGTTTTGCAAATACACCTGTCCCCAGTGGAAGGCAAGCCCCCGATTGGCATTTACCTGGTTCGGGTGTTCTCCCCAGAAACTTTGGCTGGCTCTGGGGACCCGCGCTGAGCCGATCAGAAGCGCCGACGTTACTCGTGGCGCAGCTGCCGCTCCTTTGTCCCGCTCCTCTGGCCCCGCTCGCCCCAACGCTCAGGGAAACGAAGCAGCTCAATAAAAACTTTTGATATTAGTTTTTATGGGTATTTACACTCTGGTCAGAGGAGCTGAGTACGGAAGCTCCATTAATCAGCCCCCAACCTCGGGTTTGGATGCTCAGTTTATGGGTTGGGAAAGTGAGCTTGCCGGAAAGAAAGCATGGGGATGGCTGGCTGATTCCAGAGAAATGAAAAAGGGAGCAAGGTCGTTTACCGTTTTTGGAAAACGAAGATTAAAAGGGTAACTCCAGGTGCTACCTGACGGACTACGTTTTTATTTGACCCCCTGGCAGGGATAATTTTTCCACCTTTGCCTAGCGCAACATTTTTTTAAAAATCTTTTTATTATGGAACTTTCCAAACACACACAAAAGTACAACGGACCCCTATATACCCAACTCTTAGTTTCAACCATTATTATCATTTAGTCTTCCATGTTTCATCGTCCACTTCCACTCTTTTTTCCCCTGGAGTATTTTAAAGTAAATCCCAGACATCACATCATTCCACTTCCAACATAGGATTTTGAAGGTAAATTCAAGGTTAAGCAAAATTGCTCAATAAAATGAATCCTTCCTATGTCTGAGGGTAAGAGGTCTGTGTGTTTGAACTTGAATTCTTCTGATTACAATCTAGAAAGGACTTGAGGGTCCACCCAAGAGAAATCTGGACAAAAAAGGAGAGTGGCGTGTTGGGCATCTCACCTGAAATTTTATGTGTCTCTTCATCAAGAATACATATGTATGAGTGAGACACATGTTACCCTTTACCATGAACGTGTCATCCTTTAATTGAAGATTTCTACTGCTGCATCAGGATTTGGGAGGAGAGATGAAAACCATGCCTCAGTCCTTTCTATGTCCTAAATTGACATCTATTTCCCTCTTATTGGACAAATAATCATTTCCCATTTCAACACACCTCCTCCCCTTGTAGAAAGCACAGAGAGACTTCTAATGATTAATCTAGGAAGGGAAAGTTTGTTCTGGGTTGATATATCATTGCAGTAACCACAGTTTTCAAGAACAAATGCAATTCTATGTATTTAAAAAAACTCCTCAGCAGTAAAATATTTTTTAAAAAGAATTACTAAAGGTGTTGTGGCTTGCTCTGTTTTAATTCAGTGGTCTAATTGACAGTGAGTATGATCCTCCTCTGAGGCATGATTTAACCAAAGCCTTGGCAATTTTAGAAAGCAAAAAGGCAAAATAGCAAACCGTTGAATCTGACAAACTCTACACCAGCCAGCTGCTTAATAAATTCGAATCCCACTTGTCTGCGTGGATATTGGCCATCCTTTCTGTGGCAGAGTATTGGGTTATTTTGCATTTGGATTGTTTATGTCTCCTTAATTAATTTTTTTGAGGAGTTGTGAAATATCTGGGACACTTTGACCCCGGGATGCTTTTATGCTAATAATATATACTAAGATATATGCTAAAATCACTGCTCATCACAGTAGAAAAGAACTATTTGGCTAAACTCATAAGAGATGTGTAAATTAAGCAAAAGGAGAAATTACGTGCACAGATTTTATATAACTTTCTGACAACTCCAACTACACCCAGCAGAAGCCCCTGGAGACGTTGGCCTCGAGTCCCTCCCCTGCAGCCTATGGAACATCCGCGAGATCAGTCCCTACCAGGGATCTGCGCAGCTCCTTCAAGGGTCCCTGGTCTCCTGATTCTAAGATGGAGTTCACCACCACGGGTATTACGGTTTGGGTCAGGGTCACCGGTCGAGACTGCAGAAGTGGGAAGATTCGGAGGAAGAGGGAGAAGGGACGAGAGATACCGCAGCAAAGCTGGGAGACAAAGAGGAAAGGGGAGACGGGAGGGTGCAAAATAAAAAGGAAACCATAACTCCCATCAAAAAGTCAAGCCATGCAGCCCAAGTCAGGCCCGTGTTTTTAAAGCTCCACAGAAATCCATTCCCTGCGGAAGCCTGTTCTCCGAGGAAGCCTGGCTGGGCCCCCCACCCCCACCCCGCTGGGGTGGAGGGGACGCTTAGGCTGTAGGTCTCCCTGCGATTTCTTTAACGGCACAAAAATAATCTGAAGCTTGAAAAACCGATTGGAGTCCAGAGTTAAATGTGAGCATGAACTTCTGCCCATAGAGAGTGGGAGCAAGGAATTCTGGCTGGTATCCGCTGCCCCGGCATAGGTCTTGAGCCATACTTGGGACAACCCCTTGAGCCTGCTAGCAATTATGTGCTCTCAGCCACTTTTAAAAAGGCCATATTTCTTTACATTTCTAGGACCTAATGTGGGGTTATGTCGGGTCATGGGACCCTTGGCTGGTGCAAAGTAATTTGATGTCACTGAGAGCAAACAGGCTCGTTTGTCACCCAGAGGAATAGACATCCCCACGGGCCTGAGCTGGGAGCAGAGAAGAGCGGGGCTGGCTGGGGCTGGGGGATCCAGCCATGGGTCCAGTGCTGGCTTAGCCAGGTGGGCTGGGAGGGGGCTTTCTGGGTTGTTCATGTAGGTGCAGGGGAGTGAGGAGTCAGCTCTGTTCTAAGCACACATATCAGCCCGTTGAGCTTGTGTGGGACCCAGATTGTTTCAGGCCCTTGCATCCCAAGTTCATTTTCAACAGGACCCAAGTCTCAGTTTTTCATTCCCTGAAGTTAAAGCTGGTTAAACCAGGAGCAGTCCTTTCCCCCTCACCCCACTCCACTCACTGCTGCTCTCATGGTCTGTATCGGACTCAATAAAACCGAAGGGAGTCTCTCTACCTGAGGAACGAGATTCACCCAGCTAAGAGGTATGAAGAGGAGAGGGCACAAGGCACCATATACCTTATACTCCTTTGGGGATGACTTCAGTGTTGACAGGGCTGGCTAACATCTTGGTGAAGGGCTTCAAATTGTTTGCCTACAATTGTCTTATCCACTGTTTCCAGTTCCTTTCATTTTGGGGGGAGTAGGATAACACAAAACAGAAGAACAGGATTCCCTGAGCCCTCCTTTGAGAATCAGGGAATGTTTAAGCCCTGGAGTATGGGTAGGTGTGGAGAAGGCAACTTGATGGACAAAAGGAGGAGGGCGGAGGCCACTTCTGACAGCCCTGGACTGAGCATAAGGTGGGAGTCCTCCTATCGAGGGCAACTCTCAGCAATCATCACTGTCCCCTGCAGGCCCCACCCCAGAGGGCCTGGAGGGTCTATCAGCGGGGCCGCAGCCCCACTCTTGGGGGCCCCGGTCATGGATCCATGAAGTCCTGGGATTCACACATTGCAATGTGGCACATACATATCCCTTGGCTTCCCGTATCATCAGAAGGCATCCCGGGGCTGCTCCTCGTCCCTGATAATTCTTAGATGATGTAGTGGCACAATCAATGGAACAAGAGGGAAAAGTTAGATCTAGCCAAAGTGGTCAGCCATGAGGGCCCGAGGAGAAGACCCTGCTTTAAACAGGTGAAGCCGGCCAAGAGAGAAGCTGCAACTGGCATCTCTGAGGCAGATGGGGAGGCCTGCAACAGAATCCACCTATCTTTCTGCCCACCTCCAGGTTAGGAAGAGGTGCTGGCACAGCTGGGAGAGCTAATGTATGAGACGGCATTTCATGGCGGGGCCCGTTCTCCCAGGGTTGTGAAAGGCGCCCAGTCCTCCATAGAAATGAGACAGTCTGGGCAAGAGAAAGAAGACAGGGCAAGGTCCAATGGCTCTGCAACAGAGATGCAGTGAAAACACACCTGTGCACCCTGGGAAGCTGGGCTCCTACAGCTCTGCAGTGTGCCTGGCTAACACAACCCCACAGGTGGCGAGGGCTCAAAGCAGACCACTGGGTGGGATGGCCTTCAGGGCATTTGCCTCACCTGAATTCTGCAGCGATCTTTTGGTTCCCAGAGTCACTCGGTACCCTGGAGGAGAAACCACATATGTCGCTCCAGCACTCTACTGGCTCTGGGTTCAGGATTTCCAGGAAGAGTTGAACGGATATCCGAGGATCCTGGGCCCAAATGCCCTCCGTTGGCTGACCAGGACCCCAACCTGGAGAGAGGAAAGCCAATGAGAGCTAGACCTTTCCTCTCTGAGGTGGAAATAGTGCCTCGGTCCTGAGTGGCATCCCTGCCCTGGCCCGGGAACATCGAGGCAGCCGCATGCTTCGAAGGGGCGGCCGGGGAGAAAGCGTCTTCTCTTTTAGGTCCTCCCACCCGCGCACAGTTTAGCGGCAGTCACGGTCGCGGCCGGCAGAGGCCGAGGATGATCTCAAGGCGCCGCTGCAGTTGCGACCTCTTCCCACTAGATGTCTTCCCAGTTAATCGGAATTGAAGGGCGTTGTCTGTTCCCGGTGCCCGAGACTCGATTTCCCCCGTTGCTTTTTGAAGTCTGGAGTTCCGCTGGGAAAGCAAACCTTTTTCTTTCTTTCTTATGGCCCCTGCCCCGCCCCGTGCTCCAAATTCTGGCTCTGGAAATCTATCAGTATTAAGCACCGGCTCCCTATGGGCCCACTTCGGACCCGCTCAAGGCATTGGAATCTTTTTATGACCTTTGATGTGTTTAAATAACATGGCAAGGCTGAGTACACACCTCGGATTAAACTTTAATCGGCTGCAGTCAAGGTCGCCCAGGTGGTAAACGCGTTTCCTCCGACGTCTCCTGGCAGACACTGCGGGGTCCAAGGTCTGGGGCTGAGGCCCTCCCTCACTGTGCCCTCCTGCCTCTACCCAGGCCTGGGGAGGGGGGGCGGCCAGGGCCATCCCACTGTGCCCCAAGGAGTACTGAAGAAATGGGATCGGAGGCAGACACCCAGGGTGGGCTAATGACCCGAGCACAGTTTTTATAGCTACTAGACAGAAGAGTTAAAAATTCCAAGAGGCACTTCCAGTTTCCCCTGACTCCAGAGAACAGTTGTAGGTCCAAAGTCATGGTCAGTGCCTTAATTGTCTCCCCCAGCATGGTTCTGGTCGCTCAAGGAGAGAGGGGTGTTGCTGGTAATGATGGATTGTGCAGCCAAGTTACTGATTGTTTTTAAGGTTGCCAAGCCCTTGAGAGGTACTTCTGGATCTAGAACCCAGGCCCTTCCCCCATGCCAGGCTACACAAAGTTAGCTTGAATGGTCAGCTGGATTGAGTCACCAGGGCTGAATATAACTTTCTGAACCAATATTCGTGTCATGGAGAATTGTCTTGGACAGTTATTTAGGGAAAAAAATCCAAGGCTAGAGCAGAATGTATATTGAAGGCTACCAGTGTGGTTTAAAAAAAAGGGGGTGAGTAATAAGGGCTGGAAGGATAGTCAAGCCACCAATAACAGTGGCTTCCTCTGGGGTGAACTGGGGGTCAGAGGGTCAGTTGGAGAATTCACTATTTTTGTATTGTTTGTAATTTGCACAAATTTCATGTGCTAGCCAGTGGGGTAGCACTTGTCAGGAAATAGGGTGCCCTGTTTATCTCATGGCCAAACATCATAGGAAATTCCCTCCACATATCAAACCAGATTTGGATTCAGAGGAGACATTGAAATAAGGCACCTCCAAACTTAGATCTCAGCCCTACAGGCATCCACTCAGATTCCCATCCCCTGGGAGAAGTTCTCAGGCTTTTCTCTGCTGGGCTTGCCCTGACCTGGAAGTGAACATGCCACCCCAGGATACAGAACCCCAGCTATTCACAGCAACAGGAGAACCCCACTGTCTCAAAACGAATTAAAGCCTTATCTTCAATTTTCCCCCAACTCATGAGTGCCTGAGGGTTTGTAGAAAAAGCCCCTCTATGCTCCTTCAGTTTCCAGCGCTCACAGCCTCTAACCATGGTGTGGATAGTAAATATCCTTTCTGTGTATATTTGGTTTGTCAATTTTTGTCTCTAAGGGTCAAGAAGCTCCACATACTTGACTGGGGTGTTGACTTCTTGAGTTAGAGACAATAATATTATCACTGACTAAAGTTAGTTTTAAAAGTGCTTCTTTGTGGAGCCTTTTGGGGGTTGGTAATGCTCTATATCTTGATCTGGGTAGTAGTTACACAAGTGTATACACATATAAAAATTCAGTGAGCTGGGTGCTTAAGATTTTTATGCTTTGCTATATATGTAAGTTATATGGCAATAAAAAAATTTTTAAGTGCTTCCTCATAACAACCTGCAAAGTAGGTCCTGAGGTTATTATAATCATCTCCATTTTACAGACACTGCAACTAAGACTCAAGGGAAGCTAGAGCGTCCCTGGCCTCCGTGGGAGAAAATAACCACTCCCAGCTTCCTCCTCCCAATCCGGCTGCTTCAATAGGGAACTCTTTCTTTCCCAGCAGATTTCTCAGGTAACAGGAACCAGCCCAGTCTAAAGACGCCCTTCTCAGGGTGGTTGCGAGGCAGGAATGTGATAGCCAGCTCCCTCTTCAAAATTTTTAGGCTTTGAGTAGGGAGAGGATGTGGAGGACAATGCCCAGAGGCTGTAAGGCCTAGAGGGCCCCACTTGCGCCCCTCTAATGAGGAAAAGCGGCCTCTGGGGCTCGGAACCTATTTTCTTCTCCTTATTCCAGTCACCCATGCCCAGGCACCCTGCACCCTGCAGCAGAGCCTGCGTCCTGGGAGAACCCTCGTCCCGGGAGACGCCTCCAGAAGGCTGCACCCTCCCGCCTGTACCCCCCCCCCCCGCACCTTTTCTCAAAAGCACTAGAGGGGATGGCGTGGGGTGTTCTGAAATTACGGTGGCTGCAGCGAGATGGCCGAGGATAGAGAAAGCGGTTGTTGTTTATTCCAGGCACAGTCGCAAAAGGCTTCCAAAAATATCGAGCCGAGATATTTTATTGTTCAGCCTGTCTGCAGCCTGTAATTATGCGTTCAAGATGTTTAATGTGTGCAAATGCATTAGCCGCTTTCGCTGGTGAAAACCCTAGCTGGGGGCGGGGGAGAGGCAAGTCTGGAGATAATTATGTCGTACAGTCGCAAACAGTATTCTGCTCTTACTGTAAACGGCCCCGGCCACCTTTACGAGAAGCCAGGAAAACTTGGAGAGTGACTCGTCGCGTTTACGCGGGCAAACTGGTTTCTTCCTTTCGTTTTCTCCCGTATTGTTCGAAGTGTCTATTGGGCAGCGTCTGTGCCAGGTTCAGGGGCTCGCCAGAGAGAAGGCGCCGGCCGAGGAGAGCCCGGAGCGGCCGGCACGGGCGTGCGGAGTCCGCGGCCCTCGGAGGCCGGGCCTGGCGCGCGGGCCTGGCAGCGGGAGGCGGCTGGGCTAGTGGCCCGGAGCCCTGACGGCCCCAGGCAGCCCCCGGCTTGGGCAGGAGCGAGCACTCCCGCTCTTCCCGGCCGTTCGGGTCTCTTCCCTCCGCACCTCCTCATCAGGCCGCGATCGGCACACCCGCAAGCCCAGTGCGAGGCGGCTCCGGCTGCAAATGAGAACGCTGGGCCGAGGCCCTGGGCCCGCGAGCCCTTACTGGGGAGGGGTGCGGGGTCGGCTAGCATTGGGCTGGCCCGGGGTGAACTGGCTCTTTTGGGTCCCGGGTGCTGAGGGGCCGAGAGAACAGCTGGGTTGGGGGAACCCCGCCTCCACACCACCGGGCCGGCCTGTCGGCGCACCCACTCCACCCGGCTGAGGCTTGGCGTGCGGCGCCAGGCGCTCTCCGGGAAACTTGTAAGGTCCTGTGCTGGCACCTCCCACCGCGCGACACGTACATCTCGGTCCCCATATTCAGGCAGCGGCTCCGCCAGCCCAGCGAGAGTGACCAGCGCAGGGAAAACAGCAGTCCAGGACGGGGACCAGCCCCCTGAGGGACCAAGGCGTACGTTTGCAAGACAACAACAGCTCCCGACTCCCCAGATTTCTGTTTCAGCTCAGGCTTTTAGGACAAAAACAAGGCCGCGGTGTGGAGCAGAGGCGGCTCTGGCCCGAGTGCCAGGCGGGGCGCATCTCTGGCTCCGCGATCCCCGGACGCGAAACCCCTGGAGCGCGGGCCTTGGGAGGCGGGTCTGGGGCGGCTGCGGGAGGCTCCTCTTTGCTGGAGGCCGTTAGACTCCCTACGGGAATCACTGGGTCCGGGGTCCCATTAGTGCAACCTTCCGCCGCGGACCTGTGTCCTCTCATTTCTCCTTAGGAAACGACCGGATTTTGAAACTCGTTTTTGGCCGCTGATTTCAAACAAAACAAAACGTAAACATTGGGCGTTCATTCCATGTTGTGGGACACGTAAGAAAATCGGTGTAGGATCCAGGGTGTGTTGCCCCTGCCAACCCCCTGGCCCCAGGGCATAGAGAATAGGCGGGTGTGGAAGGATCCGGGAGGATGACATAATCCCATAATCCCAGGAAGGGAAATACTCACACAGAGCAGAAAAACAAAACCCACCAGACATGATTTGTTTCTGCTTCAAATGCATCATCCATGGAGAATCCCTTTGGGCTACAGTGATTTGGGCTCCGGGGTCAGGGTCCTTAGATCTACCAGTGTTGAGGGAGGCTCCCTGAGATGTGAGCTCCCAGCCTCTCCCCTGCGGGTGCAGGCTCCAGCTAAGGGGGATGAAAGGGAGAAGGAAAGCCTAATGGGGGCCCTGCGTGGCTACAACCCCAAAGCAAACACCATGTCTTGGATGCCTCCATGAAATGAATTTGCCAGACTTGGAGGAGGCAGTAGGTTAGTTATGCAGCAGCTAGAAATCTGGGGAGAGCCAGACCTGGCAGGAGGTGCAGACTGAAGCTTTCAGACTCCCTCACGTTGTTCTTCCTCCTTCCCCTTGTGTCTCCCTTTCTCTCTCCTATCTTTACCCCACTCAAGGGGGTCAGGCCTCCAGGTGCAAGTGGCTTTGTTCCCAGGCTCTGCTTGGATTGGATGGAGGGACTGGGAAGTTTGAGGAGGGGTCTCACTAGTGGTTCAGATTTCGGAGACTCCAGAAGTGGCCACCTCCTACTCCCCCACCCCCCCAAAAAACCCTCACAAATTTAACCACTTTCAGTGTCCCACAGGCTTGTGCCTGGAGGGCCTAAAAGATGCCGTCTTCTAACCCAGAAGTTCCTGGTTGCCTGAGCAGCTAAACAGAATTTTGCAAGCAGAAGGGAACGGGGGTGGGGGTGGGAAGCCACTGTTTCTGTTGATTTCCTAACTTAGTTCAAAATCAGTGCTCACAGAAGAAGGGCATGTGTCCCGTTACTGCTCTCTTAAATGTAATTTTTCTGTCTCTCTTTCTCTCTCGTACAGTTGAGGGTTTCTAAATGCCCTCACAGCAATTCAATATTTGATCCTCCCTCTGGGAAGTGAATCTGATCAGGGCCTTCCTTGCTCTCCTCCTCCTCTGTTCTCCAGCCCCTCAAAAGAGCCCACAGAAACACAGAAAGTCCCAAGGGGAGTTTCTTGCTCTTGGAAGTGACTCTGCCTGGGACCCAGAATCCAGAAATGGTGAGTGGTTTCTCTTCAAAGGCTGCCTGGGTCCTGGGGCTGGGGGAAGGCTGGGCTGGGCTGCCAGGGGGCCTCCCTTGCAGCTGCACCCAGCCAGGGAAAAGGGTGGGCTCTCAAGAAAATGGGTGAATATAGGCCACCTGGAAAACTTAGATTTCTCAGCTCTCTAGATTGCCCGGAGGAGGAATTCTGTGGCTGGGACTGATTGTTGCGAATTCCACTTTCCAGATTTGGTTTTCCGGCCCAGGAAAATTGGGGCCTTGTTTAAGTCTTTTCCTAGAAGTTGTATGCTCGTTCTTCGGCTTTCTGTTTTCTATTAGCCAAAGAGAGACTATACATAAGATAATCTCGGTTTCTCCCTGCGACCTCTGAAACATGTAATTTGGGGGAGATACTGTATTTAAAATGCCAATCCCCGTAATGAGCCCAGCTTAGCAGTGTGAGCTCCCACCCTCCCCTTAATGAACGGAGCTGTCGAGAAATAATTTCACTTTGATCTAGTTTGTGACCTGATTTTTTGGCTTAAAGAAGACTAGGCAGCTAATTGGATTCTTCAGGTGCCTTTAATCTCCACCTCAACACTTGGAACCTGACCAAGCTGAATTAAAACGAGTCTGATAAACAAGATGTAGCTCCCAGGGTAACCGCAATAAGAAAATCCCCCATCACGGTGGGGTTTAATGATCACAGCATGGCTGGCACCTCACAAAAAACATGAGGCTGTAGGCCCCCAGAACCTGCAGCACGGAAGTCTTCAGAATCCTTTCCCCTTCCCTCCCAACACCCTGGATGTGGTTTAATTAGAGCGAGAAGGCGGGGTAGAGGAAGGTGGGGAAGAAAAACTTACAGTTGGTGAAAGAGGCAGGGTTTGGGGTATCGTCTCAAAGGGAGGCAGGACGTTGAGGAGACTTTGTCTCTAGGAGAGGAAGCAGGCCGAGCCTTTGAGGGCTGGACAGTAAAGATTGCAATTTGAATTTCCAACTGTGCTCCAAGAGTGAGGGGTGCAAGAGGGAAATAGGAGATGAGGGGCAGGGTTATGCAGCCTGAGGGGCTGGGAATCATGGGTTTCATTTAATCTTTTCAGATGCCAGGATTCTGTGTTCTGGACGCAGAAGCAGGAGGAGGATGGAGTCTGCTGGGACCTCCCCATTCTTAGTGTTGGGCCTGAGAAAGGGTTCTCTTGGGCTCCCTCCCCCACCCCCAGCCCCATGCTCCAGTTTGCTCTCTGCTTAACTTGCTGGAGGAGTTCTGAGGGATTACTTCCGCCAAGGCAGGGAGAGTTTGGTTTAGGTCCGGATCTCTCAGCCTAGGCACTATTGACATTTTGGGCTGGAATATTCTTTGCTGTGGAAGGTGTCCTGTACAATGTAGAATGTTTGGCAGCATCTGTGGCCTCTATCCACTAGATGCCAGTAGCCCCTACCCCAGTTATGACCATCAAAAAATATAACAAAGCTGATTCACTTGGTTATAAAGCAGAAACTAACACACCATTGTAGAGCAATTATACTCCAATAAAGATGTTAAAAAGAAAAATGTCTCCAGACTTTGCCAAATGTCCCCTGGGGCCATAATCACCCCCTGTGGAGAACTACCGGTTTAGGCCTCGGTGAAGCAGGCATTTCTGGGAAAAAGAGTGGAGTACTTTGCTTGAAATGATCTTTGTAGGGTTCTAGAGAGCCGGGGGAGCAGGATGGGGGACTCTCTCTTCTTTTTTGGGCTTCTGGCCAGCCGGGTCATGAACACCTTCTCAAGGCTGCCTTGAACCTCCATTGCAACACCTTCATGAAGTCTTTCAATAACCATGTAGCTTCTAGAGCATATAATCCAAACCTTTAGACATACTGAATCTAGGATAAATGTGTGTGTGTGTTTAGATGCTGCAGGAAGGGGATCCAGGCCTCACCTTTTCGGGCAGATTTGAGTGAATGAAAGCTTCTTTCCTTGGCACACCTGGCCTTGAAGTGGGAAATGGCTGAGCTTTTGTGCAACCTGTGCTGTTGCTGCTATCAGGGAGTGGAGGGCCTATTGCAAGTGTGGAGGTGAGAGTCGGTCTCTGTGATGCTGGTGGGGAGATACTTATGCAGTAAGGGGCCCTATAGCTTTGCAGCCATTGCTTCCTTCCAGCTCTGAGACCCAGCTGACCTGACTCTGAGCAACGTCTTCTGACCTAGGTTTTCTAGAAACTGTAAGGTCCAGGAAATTATGTTGGGCATAATTTATTGAACATTGGGCATTATTATTCTAATGCTGATGGAAAGTAATTTAAAAAATAAGAATTGGGCTTCCCTGGTGGTGCAGTGGTTGAGCGTCCGCTTGCCGATGCAGGGGATACAGGTTCGTGCCCCGGTCCGGGAAGATACCACATGCCGCGGAGCGGCTGAGCCCATGAGCCATGGCCGCTGAGCCTGCGCGTCCGGAGCCTGTGCTCCGCAACGGGAGAGGCCACAACAGTGAGAGGCCCGCGTACCGCAAAAAAAAAGAAAAAAAAAGAAAAAAGAATTTTACCACAATCCAGCCATCTCAATCTGGTCCTTCCTCCCTTCTTCCCCTCTACCTCCCCTTCCTTCCTTCCTTCATTTCCTTCTTCCCTTCCTTCCTTCCCCCCTGTTTTCCTTCCAGAATATGTCCACGTATAACACAAATGAAGGAATGTAAAGATTGAGAGAAATTAGTTTATTCTCAAGGACAGTTCTTTCAGGGTTAAATATCAATAATAAGACCAGGGTTAGACTGGGTAGTGCTTATGTATATTTTTACTACAGTCATCCTCAGTCTCTCCTCCAGAGCAGGTTATAACCATTTCGGGCTAGCTAGAAATCGTCTCAAAGGGAGGCAGGACGTTGAGGAGACTTTGTCTCTAGGAGAGGAAGCAGGCCGAGCCTTTGAGGGCTGGACAGTAAAGATTGCAATTTGAATTTCCAACTGTGCTCCAAGAGTGAGGGGTGCAAGAGGGAAATAGGAGATGAGGGGCAGGGTTATGCAGCCTGAGGGGCTGGGAATCATGGGTTTCATTTAATCTTTTCAGATGCCAGGATTCTGTGTTCTGGACGCAGAAGCAGGAGGAGGATGGAGTCTGCTGGGACCTCCCCATTCTTAGTGTTGGGCCTGAGAAAGGGTTCTCTTGGGCTCCCTCCCCCACCCCCAGCCCCATGCTCCAGTTTGCTCTCTGCTTAACTTGCTGGAGGAGTTCTGAGGGATTACTTCCGCCAAGGCAGGGAGAGTTTGGTTTAGGTCCGGATCTCTCAGCCTAGGCACTATTGACATTTTGGGCTGGAATATTCTTTGCTGTGGAAGGTGTCCTGTACAATGTAGAATGTTTGGCAGCATCTGTGGCCTCTATCCACTAGATGCCAGTAGCCCCTACCCCAGTTATGACCATCAAAAAATATAACAAAGCTGATTCACTTGGTTATAAAGCAGAAACTAACACACCATTGTAGAGCAATTATACTCCAATAAAGATGTTAAAAAGAAAAATGTCTCCAGACTTTGCCAAATGTCCCCTGGGGCCATAATCACCCCCTGTGGAGAACTACCGGTTTAGGCCTCGGTGAAGCAGGCATTTCTGGGAAAAAGAGTGGAGTACTTTGCTTGAAATGATCTTTGTAGGGTTCTAGAGAGCCGGGGGAGCAGGATGGGGGACTCTCTCTTCTTTTTTGGGCTTCTGGCCAGCCGGGTCATGAACACCTTCTCAAGGCTGCCTTGAACCTCCATTGCAACACCTTCATGAAGTCTTTCAATAACCATGTAGCTTCTAGAGCATATAATCCAAACCTTTAGACATACTGAATCTAGGATAAATGTGTGTGTGTGTTTAGATGCTGCAGGAAGGGGATCCAGGCCTCACCTTTTCGGGCAGATTTGAGTGAATGAAAGCTTCTTTCCTTGGCACACCTGGCCTTGAAGTGGGAAATGGCTGAGCTTTTGTGCAACCTGTGCTGTTGCTGCTATCAGGGAGTGGAGGGCCTATTGCAAGTGTGGAGGTGAGAGTCGGTCTCTGTGATGCTGGTGGGGAGATACTTATGCAGTAAGGGGCCCTATAGCTTTGCAGCCATTGCTTCCTTCCAGCTCTGAGACCCAGCTGACCTGACTCTGAGCAACGTCTTCTGACCTAGGTTTTCTAGAAACTGTAAGGTCCAGGAAATTATGTTGGGCATAATTTATTGAACATTGGGCATTATTATTCTAATGCTGATGGAAAGTAATTTAAAAAATAAGAATTGGGCTTCCCTGGTGGTGCAGTGGTTGAGCGTCCGCTTGCCGATGCAGGGGATACAGGTTCGTGCCCCGGTCCGGGAAGATACCACATGCCGCGGAGCGGCTGAGCCCATGAGCCATGGCCGCTGAGCCTGCGCGTCCGGAGCCTGTGCTCCGCAACGGGAGAGGCCACAACAGTGAGAGGCCCGCGTACCGCAAAAAAAAAGAAAAAAAAAGAAAAAAGAATTTTACCACAATCCAGCCATCTCAATCTGGTCCTTCCTCCCTTCTTCCCCTCTACCTCCCCTTCCTTCCTTCCTTCATTTCCTTCTTCCCTTCCTTCCTTCCCCCCTGTTTTCCTTCCAGAATATGTCCACGTATAACACAAATGAAGGAATGTAAAGATTGAGAGAAATTAGTTTATTCTCAAGGACAGTTCTTTCAGGGTTAAATATCAATAATAAGACCAGGGTTAGACTGGGTAGTGCTTATGTATATTTTTACTACAGTCATCCTCAGTCTCTCCTCCAGAGCAGGTTATAACCATTTCGGGCTAGCTAGACACCTTTAGTAGTCAGGGTCTCTAGGTGCATTAAGCTTTAGGTATTTGACAAAAATCACTGACCGAGTGCTTACAGAGTGCTAATCGATGTACAAAGATGAACTCATTTAATCTGTTGAACTCTAGGAACTATTACTGTCATCATCCTCATCTCACAGATGGAGAGACAGAGACACAGCCAGGTTCAGTAACTTGCCCAAGGTCATCCAGCTAGTAAGAAGCAATGCTAGGATTGAACCCAGGCCCTGGGTCCAGGGGCCATGTTTTCAACCACTCATGTGCTGCCTCCAGACAGTGGCCCAGAGGACAGAAGTTGGGGAGGTGGGCATCTCTGTGCTAAGCAGGTAGCCACTGCTCTAGGACCCTTACTCTGAGCTTCAAAGCCAGATTCCTGGTCAACAGCAGGTCTAGTAACTGAAGCTTTTCTGATCATTGAAAGTAAGTTATGGGAAATGTAATGCATATCCCTGGTATTTACTACCTCAGGAACACAGGAGACGTAATGAAGGAGGGAAGGTTGTAATTGTAGAAAAACATCAATTCTAGTAACAGAAATCAGTGGCAGCCAGAGACATTCTCCCCAGGTTTCTGGCCCTGCTGGTGGCCCCTCCACCAGGCTCCATGCCCGGCAGGAACCCCCCAGAGGTGGAAAGGGGCCTGTTATAGGAGTCATCAACCTGTCACCATGGCTAGGGTGAATATGGCTTCTGAGTTGGGGGGAGGGGGTGGAGACTTAGTCTTTAGCACCACCAGCTGCAGGGAAGGGGGCAGGGGGCTGGGGGATGAGGTTTGGGAGGGGGAGGCTGGAGGTGGAGCACGCCTTCTCTACCTACAGCCCCCAAACAGACATTTATTGAGTCAGCAAGGCTCTGTGCTAGGCACCACTTCGCATTTAACACTAGCAAGGTGGGACATCCTCAAGCAGGCTTAATAGTCCATAAGTGTGTGCACGTGTGGGTTTCTGAGAGCAAGATGGGGTGACCCAGCTACATAAATGATTGCACTGAAGGCTGAGATAAGTATCTCAGCCAGGGACAGAGCAGTATGAATAGTGCGCTGAGAAGGGCGAGGGAGTGGGGGTCCGGTTGGGGCAGGCAGCCAGGTGGCCAGGGTGCTTGTTCTGGGCCTAGAGGGTGTCTCTGACCTGGGGCAGGCAGAGAGGGGGGTTGTTGGGAACAAGCACAGACGGCAGTTTGGCTAAGGGTCGGGGAGGGTAAAGGAAGTACTGTCCGGTGCCCACTGTGTTCTAAATGATGTGCTTTGCAGGATTATCTCATTTAACTCTCAACACAACCCTATGAGTTGGGCAGGGTTATTATTCCAGTTTTACAGATGAGGAAACTGAGGCAGAGGGTCAGGGACTCGTGCCTGGTCCCAGGGCTGGGTGGCCAAGGCCAGGATCTGTGTGACTGGGGAGCCCCCTCTCTCAGCCACTCTGAGCCAGGTCCATAGGTGGCCTTGTGTAGCTAAGTCCAGGTCAAGGGGAGCCCACGTGGGAGGTTTTCGTTTGCGGTTCGCATAGGAAAAAGCTGTGTTGTTCTTACAGTTCTGTATTTCCCTCCTGCCCCGTCACATCCTACGTTTGATATCCAATAGTGCTGAGAAATTGGGTCTTTTTTTTTTCTGGGGCGGGTCAGACGGCCCCGTCGCTCGGGTAAGGGGACCAGGGAACGGAGGCCGCGAAGGCTTGGACGGACGGACCGGAGCGGCCGGGAGGACGGCAGGCCCGGCGAGCGACCGCGAGAATGCGAAGCCCGGGGGAGCGCGGGCCGCGGGGCCGGCGGAGACCCCGCGGGCGGAGACCCCGCGGGCGGAGACCGCGCCGGCCTGACCGAGCGCGCTGATGCCTCCTCACGCCCGCCTCCGCCGCGTCCTCGGAGCTCGCTCGGGGCTTCGGGCTGGAGAGTCGCCTCCGGCCGCCCGGCTTCTTCCGGCCGCCTCGCCCGGGGCTGCACCAGGACGGGCCGGCGCGGCGGCGAAATCGAAATGGGGCAGTGATCCACCCTCTTCCGGCTGGGGGGCAGGAACCGAGGCTCCCGGCTCTGCGGCTTAGCCAACTGCGTGGTGGGGCAAAGTCCTGGAACGTCTTCTAACCTGTGAAGAAAGGTTAGTAATGACAACAGTATCAACAGCACTCTACGCGTCTGCTTATCCTACGTGATAGGATCAAATGCGGTCCTTCACTCCATGAACACATATGAGATGTCCACCTACTATATGACAGGCATCACGCTCGGCTCTTTTCATTCCAAACTATTTTTCATTTGTGCCTTTTCGGATAAATTTTATTGAAATACTATGTACCCAAAAGTGCGTAAGATCAACAAAATATCCCAAAGTACCTGTGTAACCAGCAAGAGATCAAGAAACAGAACATAGCACCTTACTACTCCCCAACGGGAGCCACTATCCTGACCTCTAACACCAACAAATAGTTATTTTCATTCGACGAATAAATGATGTGAAAGGGCACTGCACACAGGCAAGAAAATGCTATCATTATCAAAGTTAAGTGCTGTTGAGCCAGGGTGGCATTTATCTGAGCACCTGCTTCTCCTGGATCTTTCCAAGGGACTGGACGATTTGGTTTCTCATCCCCAGAAGACCTAGGCACCTCCTGTGATCTCAGGGCTTCTTCCGTGGAATGAGGGGCTCGTCTTCCATTCTGAGGACCCTTCCTTCTGCAACGAATGAGGGTGGCTTGGGTGTATCTCAGAAATAATAGGACAGATTTGGAGCATGGCTTGTTGTTGTGTTTATTATTAATAAAACAAATATTATTAATGCATTCATAATACTGACACGTTTGAAGGTGAATGTTGCCAGCCTGAGGCTCATCATGAAACCTCAAAGAGGTTTTACTATTGTACTTTAAACAACAACTGGAGTTTTCTTTAGAAATCTTTAGACAAGAGTGTTTCTGCCTGTGCCAGCAGAATCTTCCTACTAAACAGTTTTCTCAAGTACCACTGGGTGGTAGATGGATCTGAATGTTCTCAGAACAGGGCAGCATCAGGTATGGAGAATATGATGGAGTGAAAACTCCTTACATATGAGTGGGGATTTACAATCGACAAAGCCCTGGCCATTTCTCCATCTCTTTCGTGGGGTTAATGTGAATGTTTCCTTGGATTTTGTTTTTGTGATGCTGGAAGGGTATAAAATTTCAAGATTTGTTAATTTTGAGGGTGACTCTGGCTTTAGTTCCTGTGTGAGACAGATTTAGATTTAAGTCCCCACTCTGCCACCTACTTGATTTGTGACCTCGGGTAAGTCTGCTCACAATTCTAAACTTGTTTCCTCAACTCAAAAATGGATATGATATCACCTAGATAAACCCATAAGACGGTTGTGAAGTTTAAGCTTCATGACGCAAACAAAGCAGTTAGCCCAGTGCCTACAGTAATGTAGGTGTAATAATAGCTTTAACTATATAATATCAATATTGTTATATAATGTAATTCTCATAGACATGGTAGAAATCATTCTAATATTACAGGCAATAAAACAGGAAGTACTGAACCACTAACATATGCTACATTATGGATGAACCTTAAAAAATTATGCTAAGTGAAAGAAGACACAAAAGACTAGTTATTGATACCATCCATCTAAAATTATCCAGAAAAGGTAAATTTTTAGAGACCGAAAGCAGATCAGTGGTTGCCTCAAGCTGGAGGTGGGAAGAAAGATTAAATGTAGGTCATGAGGGATCTTGGGAGGGAGGGAGGGGAATGAAAATGTTCTAAAACTGATTTATTGTGATGGTTGCACCACTTGGTAAAGTTACTAAAAATCATGGAATCATACATCTGGAATGGGTGGTTTAATAATATATAAAATATATGTCAGCAAAGTTGTTTTTAAAACTCAGAGGTTATCACAGAAGAAGAGGTAGAACAGAATCCAGGTTTCTAATTAGATGTTCTTTAGACTGTGGTATAGTCATTTGCCTCCCACTGGGTAGGAGAGAGAAGGCAGAGCACAGGGGAGAAGCTATTGTTAGAATCTCCGTTAAATCAGGGATGGAGCTAAAACAATTAGGAGAATATGGCGTGGACAGTGTCTTAAGGAGGCGAGAATGGAGGAAAGCATAAGCTTTTTTAGGGGCTGTAAAAGAGTAAGTAATAGCTGTGGCTAACTTTTATTAAACTCAGTATTCTAGCAAGCTTTATATTCTAAAGCTATGTTCTTAGTATTCTAAAGAGCGTAGTATTCTGAAAGCTTTATGCACATCACCTTGTTTAAACTGCATATAGCACATTGTAAAACTTACAGGAAAAATGTCAAGAACTGAGATTGTGAGGACAAACGGAATAATAACTAAATTCATAACTATCAAAATTGCCTCCAAAGAGGTTTTAAAGGTTTGTATGTTTGTTTTACCTTTAACCGACAGCGTGAGGGTGAGTGTCCTTGTACGCCGTCGTCCTTCTTCAAAGTTCTTTTGCACAAACTGAACCATGTAGAAAATCGGCTTCCGTATTTGAACTGGCCAGAGAGCTCCACCTCCGTGGAGGGCTGACCGGAATAGGTGGGGGGCCTGGAAAGGAACACCACGTCGGGGAGCCCTGGGGTGTGTCCAGGAGAGGGGCGGGTCGGAGCAAGGGCCCCCGGGGGTCGGGGTGTCTGCAGGGCTCCTCACAGTGGGACCCCGCCGCCTGGAGCCCAAGGCTTTCTCACAGGTGGAGAATCCATGTTGAAGCCGGCAGGAATGGTCTCGCCCAGCCCACTGTTCCTCCAGGGTCGAATTTCCTCCCGACAAATACGTGGCGTCGGTTTGGAGATTCCCCGGCTACGCGCCCCCCTTTCACCCCGCACCCCCCAGCCCGCCCGCCGCCGACAGTGCCCGCGGCCTCCAACGCCCGAGTCGCCGAGTCGCCCCGCACCTGCCCGCGGCATTGTTGGCAACGAGCCCGCCCGTCTCCGCTTTGGCTGGACTCTGGAGGTCAGGTACCTGCAGGCGAGGGGTCGGTTCCTGCCTGCTATATCCTCCTTTTTCCACCCCGGGGGTAGAGGTAAACAGGCCAGGCTGACCTACACCACTGCAGGTGGGCCAGGGAAACTGAGGCTGGGGTAGGCTGGGGTAGGGGCTCAGACGAGCCAGCCCAGCTTTGGCCAGCACAACCGTGTCCTCCACGTGGGGGACCCTGCATCCACCACCCCTCCCCGCCAGGTCCCCACCTAGTCGGTCTCTTCCTTGGGCCAGTGGAATGCAGAAGTCCCCAACTGACCTAGTAGGGCGCTTCTGACCTAGAGTCATTGGCCAATACAGAATTTTATAACAATTCAAATTAGTTGCCAACATGTAAAAACACTTGAAAATGAAACATCTGGCAACTCTATTGGCTGGTGCTGAGAATCTGCCATCCCAGTCTTCTCAATTTCCTAATATAACCAAGACATCTCTCTCATTGCTACTACAGGGCTACTCCTGTAGGCATCGGTGTGCGTCCCCTGCTGGGGTCACAGAATGCCGTGGTGGGGACACCCTGAAAAACAAATCCCTTTAGCTTCCTCTGATACTTGATGCTGTGAATTGGTCAAGGTCACCAGTGTGTGACAGAGTTGGGATTGGCACTCTGTTTATTGACAAGGGTCCAGAGGAGTGAAGTGGCTTGTCCAAGGTCACCCAGCCAGGCAATGGCAGGGGCAGTACTAGAATCCATTTCCCTGACCATTGGCCCATTCTCTTGGTTGCCCAGGGGACTCAGTAAAATGCAGTCATTGGCCAAAGATGTTGCACATGACCCTGACCTGGGCTTTTGGGCTTTTGACCTAGTCACTGGTTAGACCAACCACGTTTCCCTTGCTTCCATCTACACCTATAGAATGGAGAAATCCGTAATGGCTGGCGTGTGTCTAACTTTCAGCTTTCAGGGGATGGATTCTCGTCTAAGAAACATCACAGGCCTGTGGCAGCTATTCCTCATCCTCATGCAGTCTGAAAATAGACCTGGTTGGTACTATAGCAATTCTACTTGAATGTGCTAATCTGATCCCATTGGAAATCCACCTAGCCATCAGGGGAATTTTCCAGAACCTTCAAACTTGCCACCTACAGGGTGGATGAAGACAGCAAAAGTAAAAGCCGTGTCATGTGAGCAGCCCTGTCACAGTTCTGCATTCTGTCTCCTGTTTTTCACTGGGGAGCTAGGAAGAATTGGCTAGACTAGCAGAGGGCCCACAGTGGTGGAGACTCCCTATCATAAAACCAAAACAGGGAAACACAGTGGGTGAAAAGGGAGTTGTTAGAGATAATAACTGATGTAGAAAAGGAGGCAGACTTCTGAAATGGCTTCTTATTTTACTTTGGAGCTTTTCCCACCCAAGACTAAAGCGCATAAAGCAGGCCAGAGACCCTCATGTTTCTCCATCAAGGAAATAAAAACCGGAGGCATTTATGTTAGATTAGCATATGGAATATCTATCTGTAGCTGCACGAGCTCTTCAAACAGATCCCCTTACCTCCTTAGCAGAAAGTGAACAGCTTTTTCCAAAAGCTACATTTCTGTGTGTGAGAGAGGCTCAATTTGGATTTGAAATCAAGAAGGTTTAACAATACTCACTCTACATGACATTACCACCCATTTTAATAAGGTCCAAGATGTTTAATAGCTCACTTAAGGTCTTACAGCAAATTGAGAACAGAAATAGAAATACAAGAGTTGGCTGTTTTTCTCAGTTGGTCTCCTGAGAAAGGCTTGTTCATTTTCATTCTGTCTCTAGAGGAGCTTCTCGTATGCCCTCTTCACAATCCCTCTATAGTATCTCACTTAGGTGTTATCACTGTGCAGGTAAAATGATTTTTTAAAGTGGCATATTGTACATGTAAACATAATTAGATGACTGCTTGTACTCTAGCAACTTTTTCTTCGGTTCAGCTGCCTGCCTGGAAAAAGGCTTAGTGTAGCCTTAAGTTCTGTTAAGATGTTGTATAATTTGTCAGTGGAAAATATCACACACACACACACACACACACGCGCGCGCACGCACACCCCTTTATCACCACCCAGAAACCTTGGGAAATTTACATTTTCTTATAGTTCTCTCTCTCTCTCTCTCCACCTCCCCCCTTCCCTTTCTTGTTCTCTCTTTTTATTTTTTTATTATTATTTTAAATAAATTTATTTATTTATTTTTGGCTGCGTTGGGTCTTCGTTGCTGCATGTGGGCTTTCTCTAGTTGCGGCGAGCAGAGGATACTCTTCGTTGCCATGCTTGGGCTTCTCATTGTGGTGGCTTCTCTTGTTGCAGAGCATGGACTCTAGGCACGCGGGCCTCAGTAGTTGTGGCTTGCAGGCTCAGTGGGTGTGGCGCATGGGCTTAGTTGCTCCGCGGCACGTGGGATCTTCCCGGACCAGGGCTCAAACCCGTGTCCCCTGCATTGGCAGGAGGATTCTTAACCACTGTGCCACCAGAGAAGTCCTGTTCTCTCTTTTTAATTTGGAAAACAGAACTCCTTCACTTCCCATTCTCTTGTGGGCCTGTGCTCTATGATGTCAGAGACCCAGACTTCTTCCGCCTCGTTGCTCCGCCATATCTAGGTCCAGGATGTCAGTAGACAAGCTCCAGGCAGCAGGACAGAGGAACAGTAAAGATGACAGTGCAAGGGCTTATATACTTCTGTTTTCAGTGAAATGTTGGGAGGTGGAAGGAATACATTACAAAGATTTCTCCTTTCTCCAGAGAGCTGGCTTAAAAGTACAGCCAATTCAGAAAGGAAAACTACTTGATTCCCCTTCACCAGCTTCCACTTCCAGCCTCTTGCCCCCATGCCCACTGAAAACAGTGCCCAACATGGCAGCCTCTTTGCATTTCTTATACTATCCACCTCCCACAGATACCAAAGAAAGTCCCACGCCACCAAAACTTAGTCTCTTCCCTCAAAATAGAAAAGAGACTGACAGGAATAGTTCTCATTTAGCAATTTACTATATTTGTGGCGTTAAACCAGTGACATTACTGTAAGGCACTGGGCGGGACGCTCCTCAGTTGACAATGTGAAGGAAGTGAGAGGTCTTGGAGGTCCACTCATATCCTGCTCTCCTCACTTCCTCAGTCCTGCCTCTGTGCCTCCCTCCTGCCCTGCCCCGGCCTTCCTCTCACCCACTCCCATAACACTGGTAAAGTGTTGTTGGGTCGCTAAGGACTGAACAGGTGATGGCGTAAAATGTCCTTCCTCCCAGAGGGCGTACTCCTTAATAAGCAGAAGAAAACGTCATGGTTCCAAAAATTAAAAGCTAAAATGCAGGCAATAGGGATCCATCCGGGCCAATAACTGCATGAAGACGGCCAGGCAGCTGTTGTTCACCCCCATTTTACGGGGAAGCTCCTGAAGGTTAAGGGACTTGTCCAAGCCAACTAGTGGTGGAGTCAGAATTGAACCCCAGGTCTCTCTGGCTCTGAAGAGAAGTGGCTGCCCACTGGTATGTTTGCCCCAGGCATGGAGTGCTTCCTTCACTCATCTTCCTTTCATTCCACAAACTCACAGAAATCCCTTGGGCTCACAGGGAAGTAACACACCACAGTAGTAATAACTAGCATTAACTGAGACTTACTACAAGCTAGATACTCTTCTAAGTGCTATATATGTACTAACTCATTTTATCTTCATGTGGCCCCATTTTACAGATGAAGAAAAGAAGTTTAAAGAAGGTAAGCAATTTGCCTAACATTACACTGCTAGTACAGTGAGTGTCAGAACTGGAATTAAAACCCAGACAGTCTAACTTGAGTTTGGGCACTTAACCATTATGCTAAATTCCCACTACAGTTAAGAAAGCAACAGTGGTTCCCTATTATTATTTATGTATCATCTGTCTATGCCTTTGACCTACCATAAAGGGGAAATTCCATTATCACACTAGACATATCTAGATTTTCTTCTCACTACCCAGTTCCCAGTGAATGGAGTTACAGGGAGGACACAGGAACCTGGACACCATCTATGATGGTACTGCAAAGATGCCAGCCAGATAATTTCTTTACTTCAGTTATACAGTTACCATCTCCATATTTGTTTGAACTCCAGCAAGTGCATGAATGCACCTAGTTTTGCTATGTAGCTATTTCTGGGAAGTGTTAGCCATCATGTAGGGAGAGGGGTATAAACATATTACTGGTTCCCTGGGCACCATTCCACTTCACATTCACTGCTGGTTCTCACTCACCAAGAGTATAGTGTTAAGAAAAGAGGATCGGAAACATAGGGTGAAGTAGGGGCACTGAAGTGAGTACCCACTGTAGGCCAGACACTGTGCTAGGCCCTTTCCACTTGGCATCTCATTCAATCTTCAGAACAAGCTCTGAGAGGCAGGCCTCACATCATCCCTTAGATCTGACATCCTGCAGCTTCGATTTGCTCAAGGTCACTGAAGTAAGTTCCAGAATTGGAGTTCAAGCTCTGGCCTCCAACTGCATGCTCTCATCTTGTTACCAACTGTCTTTGAGGCACCAGAAGTCTTGGCTGAGTGAGTTTGAGAGCACTCTCCGACCATCGATTCCGTTCTCATAGAAGTTGCAGATCATCTTCTATCTTCTCTCTGGGATCTGTCTTTCTTCCTCCTGGACTCAAAATTCAGGCCTCACTACCCTTCAGAACAGCTCCTTTTTGTTCCTTTCCTGCTGGATCAGACCTCAAAATCTACATCCATAGGGAAAGTGGATTTACAGCTATTGGAAATAAAATTTTGTATTTACAAGCCTGGATTTTCCCCTGACTCTCCCATTTACTATCTGTGTGACCTCAGGCGAGTTGGTTAACTTCTTTGTGCCTCAGTTTCCTCATCTGTAAAATGGGGAGACCCATACTTTCCTCTGAGGATTGTTGTGAGGTTTAGATGAGAACACATATCATGTCCTTAGCTTAGAGCCTGAGCACACGGGCTTTTGCTTTTTCCCATTAACTGTACTGAGAAAAGATAAGGGTTGTAGTGAAAGGCAGATTCTAATAAAAGGAAAAGTCATCAATTTTTGGAGGTAGTCTGGCTCTTCACTTGCCGATGGGCCATATTCAGGATTAAATGTATGGCCTGAGTGTGGCCACTTGTGCAAGTGCAGACCCCTTCCTCAGGGCCTAAGACCAGGGCAGAGTTACATCCTGGATCTGGGTTTCTTTGGTCTTTTCCATGCCTATTTTTAAAAGTGACCTTTCTCTCCTCTTCTAATTCTTTCCAAGAACAGTAAGGCTGACTCCAGAATAATTAGGAAAACATTCCAAAGTTGACATATTGCCAATAATGGAAGTTATGAAAGAACTTTAAGTCCATTATAATAAAAACTTGCATTAACATTATGTTTTATAAACTTGTAAATTGTCAGTAGTACTTCACAACTGTCTGCCTTTCTTTTGAGCGTCTGTCTGTATTGCCAGGCTTTAAGGATGGACAGGGACTAAGAATAATTCATTCTATAGAGTTCTCTGCAAAATTCATACTCTTGTTTGTGAAATGCCCAAGACTTCGATCCTTATTGCGGCTCTGAGACCTTGGTCAAGTCCTCTGAACTCTCTGAATCTTGGCTTCTTCAACTGGAAACTGGAAAGAACAACTCTGACCTCTTCGACCTCATTAGAGACTTGGGGAGGAGTGAACAAAATGCTGGCCAGACAAGTCTTTCGAAGCAGCCTAAACTAGTAGAGAAGTGTCAAGGCTTAATATGACATACATGAATGTGTGTCTAAAGTGAGAATGAAAGAAAAAAATAAGAAACAAAGCCAAAGAAGTCAAAAGGAATAACAGTGTTCCTTGCTTTGCCATTCATTAGCTGAGTGATTTGGGGGGAGGCACTTACCTTCTCTGGGCCTCAGTTTCCTCATCTGTCAAATGGGGCTTATGTTAATAGCTGCTCTTCCTGTTACACAGAATTATTGTATCAAATGGGACAGCGGGTGTAAAAATGTTACCTAAGTAAGAAAAGACCACCCAATGGTTAATTGGTCTTAATATTAGTAGTAGTAATGCCTGGTGAAGTTGCATTATTCACAGGCGTCAAACTAGTTTAGTCTTCTTTGGAAATGAAATCAATCCACTGAGATTCCCAGGGCATGACCTGTTGGCTTCCACAGGCACAGGTTGAATCCAGTGAGTAGGAGAGTGGCCTCTAGCATCATAAGTGTTGGGATTCAAATCTCACCTCTAACAGGATATGTGACTTTGAGTCAGCATTTTACCCTTCTTTGACTTGATTTCTCCATCTTGCCTCATGGAGTTGTGAGTATTAAATGATATAATACATGTAAAGCATTTAAAGTAGTACCCAGTACACAAAGTTATTTAGGCTCTCTCTTTTTTTTTGCGGTACGCGGGCCTCTCACTATTGTGGCCTCTCCCGTTGCGGAGCACAGGCTCCGGACGCTCAGGCTCAGCAGCCATGGCTCACAGGCCCAGCCGCTCCACGGCATGTGGGATCTTCCCGGACCAGGGCACGAATCTGTGTCCCCTGCGTCGGCAGGTGGACTCTCAACCACTGTGCCACCTGGGAAGCCCCTATGGCTCTCTTTATTCTTGGTGGCACCTTGGCCTCTTGCTGCCTAATTTATAACATTAGTTGTAAATTTAATTTATTAAATAACATTCCAGAGTATGTCTGATACTAGATAAATATGACTGAATGAAAAAGCATTTACATATATAATTAGATGGTTAGGCCTTTTTGATTCCTACTAAAGCTGCTTGCTTTTAACCAACCACAGCAGATGCCTAAATCACCATCTTGAGATATCTGAAAAGAAAAATACTTGTATATTTCAAGCCTAAGAGGCTGCAGGCAGGAGGTACTGAGAGAACCCCTTGAGTCCCTGCCCATAGTCCTTGGGGGGCCCTTAGAAAACCCATTTCTATGCCTCACCTTTCCTTGTACCCAGTTACTCCCATGGCCTTTCTTTCCATTCCATCTGTCCTCTAGCAGGATAGGGGTACACAGACATGGAAGATCTACTCTTCCCCACTCTAGAGCCAGCAAACCAATCACATCTCAAGGCCTCTGATTTCTTTTGTGAAGGAAATGTCTGGGTAGGGCAAGTTTTCAACTCTGCTCCAGCTGCTGCAGTCGCAGAGCAGTTTCTAATCTGCCACTGAGTAAGGTATGTCCTTAGGCAGTGGATGAATGAGAAGATGAGTGAGGAGCTAAGTTAGATGATGACATCATTAGGTGGTAAGTTAGTGTGCAAAGAGATACCTAGAGTTGCTAAAGCGTAAAGAACATGGGTGAATAAACATGGGTGAAAGAGGCATAAAGCTCTGCACCAGAAATTTGAAATAAATAAATAAATAAACAAAACAAAACAAAACAAAAACACTTATAAGAAGCCATTCCAGGCAGAGTGGAAAATCATGGGAACTTAGAAACCAGGGTGATGGAATCCACAGGGCAGCAGTTCTTAAACTAGAGTGTGCACCAAATCACTTGGAGGGCTTGTTAAAGTGCCAGTCGCTGGCCCCCCTCCAGAGTTTCTAATTCAATAAGTCTGGAGTGGGGCCAGAGAATTTACATTTCTAACAAGTTCCCAGGTGATGCAGGGACCACACTTCAAGAAACACTGTCGGAGGGAATCTGAGAATTGCTACGAGCAAAGCTGTTGCTCAGAACTAAGTGAGGCTCAAAGAATCGCTGGAGGACTGTGGAGACAGGGGTGTCCAAGGGGCTCCCCAATGTCTGGGGAGCACCACAACAAATAGGGTCGATCCGTGTGTTGGGGGCATGATTTGATCATACTGGCTGATCAGGGGAATAGATAAGGCACCCTCGCCTATGCGACCCTCCTTTAGGCAAGCCTCGACTGGTTGTGGGGGGGTGCGGTGTCAGAGGAGGGGGGAGGGTAGCGTCCCAGAGCTGTTTTGCTCCCTCCAGCCCCTCACGGGTAATTACCCTTTCCTAGAAGCCAAGGCTAAGGGACCGCGACCTGCCTTCCATCCCTCCTGGGGTCCAGCTCAGAAGTCGGGCGCGCAAGGGCGAGGTGAGACTCCCTACCGAGCGAAGGTGGGCTTCCCGGATAGGGAATTTGGGCTGCCGCCCCCTGCAGAGTCGCGGGATCAGAGCCAGCAAAGATGCTAAGACAAGCCGCGACTTCCTCCTCTGGCGGTCAGCAGTGGGGGGCGCACCAAGACAGCAGTTCGGGAGCTGCGCTTTGTCACTGCGGCGGCAAGGGGCGGGAGCGGAGGAGGGCGCAGAAAAGGGCCGCGGGGACAGGACGGGGCGGTTGACCGGCTCTCAGGCCGGACAGGGACGTTCAGGGGGCTCCCGGCCGCACCTCGCACGGCCCTGTGGGGGACAGGAAGGGACTGAGGTTCCAGATCCGGGCCCAGACTGTGCGCGCACTCCAGTGCTGGGCCGCTGACACCCTGTCCTCTGCGCCGACATTCCTCCTGCTCTCCCTCCACTACAACAACCCCCTGATAACTGGTACCCCACCTACGAAACTCACAACTCTAGGCTCGTGCGCACCCTCACTGGCTCGCCGAAAGGCTTCTGAACCAGGAACTCACAGTCCCTCCACGTCGCGGCGCCCTACGGCCCTCCCTGTTCTTAGCCACCCTTCCCGCTGTGCCCCCGCTCCTCTGAGACTTACGGTAACAGCTAAAGCTGACTCCCGCTCACCCTTCACCCTCTGCTGGGGCCGCAGCAGCATCCACCCAACCAACCCGAGAAAGGTGGCCTCTGTCCAGGTCTTTCAGTCATACCCAAGGCACCGCAGTGGTCTATCTGCGGTCTCAGGGAACGTAGTCCTCGGTCCTGGGGGCGCAGCATTAACCTCACAAAGAGAATCTGGCTTTTGGAAGCTGGACTACTTGGGTTAAAATCCCAGCTCGGCCACTTCCCAGCTGTGTGACCCTGGGCAAGTCCATCAACCTCTCTGAGAGTCAGTTTTCCCTCTGCATAATCGGAGGAGTTGTACCCCATCGGGACTCCGTGAAGCTCAATAGGAGGAAGGGACTAGCCCGGGTCAGGAGGGGCTCTATAAAAATCAGTCCCCAGAACTCCTCACACAAAGGTTTTTCCATTTCGTAGAGAGAGGCTTAGCCGGCCCAACTGGTTGGACTTCCTCGCGTGGGGGCGGTTCCCCTACCCCTCACCCGGGAGACCAACTCCTCCGTTCGCAGTCCGGCGCCACCGCGTCTCCTGACCCGGCGAGGCCGAGTGGGGAGAGAGGAGGGGGCTGCGGCCTCCTCCTTGGCCCGGGAACCGGGAGAGACAGACACGCGGTCAGCGAGCACACAGAAACAGAGACTCACACAGAGACCCGCACCGGGAGGGAGCGGTTAGGGCATTTAAGGCTAGTTAAATCTTAGAAGAGAGATCCTACTGGGTAACGACTCCACTAAGTAGGGGTCCCGGATCTCTCCCCCCCACACCCCGCGCTGGACCACCCAGACGGGCGCCTCAGTAGGTGGGTTCCCTCTACCAGCACCAGGGTGAGAGTGGGGGGCGGCGCCCCACTGGAGGTGGGAGGGGAGCTGTCAGGCTCTTTTGGCCTTTGGGCAGTCCAGAAAGCTTGGAAAGGGTTTGTGCCCGGTCAAAATCTATTAAAACTGAAACCGAAGGACTACTACCGCCACCCCCCACCACACCCAGGAGGGAAAGCAACCCATGGCGTGTGGGACTCCATAATAACCACCAGCTCCTTGCACTCTGGATTGCCCTTATCCCAAGGGAAGGTCAGCCCCAACTAGGTCCTGCCTGTTACAGCAGAATCACCAGCGCCGCCATTCTCTCCACCCAGATGCACTCCAGGGTCTGGTTTTAAATGGAGGCACGTGCAGAGCCTTGAGGATGTGTGGGGAGGCCTAGCCAGTCCCTCAGGTTTTGTCCCTTGGGCCAATCAATCCTGGAAGACAGGTGGAGAGAGGTAGGTGCCATCTAAGGGAAAACATCTGGTAAAGCCATACCCCTATCAAAGGGATCAGGCAATTGTGTCTGAAGTTCGGTGGCTCTGTAGGGGCTGTAGAGGGTAGGGGAATTTTGGAAACTGAAGGCTAACTTCAATGTCTCTGTGCACTTTTCTGGAGAGAGATTTGCCAGATATGTGAATGGCCATGACTCCCAAGTTGTTAAAACTGGTTAGGTAAGCCTGATGAGTTTGCCCCTTTCCAGATAGGTGCTCAGGGCCTCAGTGGATTGTAATGGTCAAAGACGGACCAGACTTTGTGTCTTAGGGTCTCCAGAACCAGCTGCTGCAGTGACATTCCTATTTTGGAATTCAGGCCCTGAGGACTCTTCCCACCTGCTTGAGTAGATCAGTTAGTCTCTCTTACCCCACATCCCTAAGGGTGACTCCAGCCACTCTGCAGATCATGCATTATCCCCACCCAGCCTCTGATCCCTTTCTTAAAAGAGGGTAAGGCCTGGAGGACTTCTCTGGGACAAGTTTCCAAATGGCTTTGGGCCATTTTATTGTTTACTCTCCTTCATGCCCAAAGTGAGTGGCTAGAGGTTAGTTGCCTACACCACTTCCCACACCCCCCCACCCTCCAATGCCCGCAACACACACTTCTCCTAGCCCCTGTGAATTTCTCCGGGAGTACGGAGGAGAAAAGGCCTTGGCAAAAAAAAACACAAGTGGAGTTTTGGGAAGGAAAGGTTCAGAATGCGATGCCTGACACTTTCTAATGGCTCCAGTTTTGAGTGTGGACCTGAAGTTAGAGGGATGGGAGTTGAGTCGTTTATATATGAGCCTCCTCTCTGTGCTTCGGAAAATAGGGATGATTCATAATATCTTCCTTAGGGCCTGTTGTGACAATGAAAAGAGCTAATACAGATGAAATGCTTAGAACAGTGACTGCTCTTTATCATGTGGGGCTTCCAGATTTCCACATGGGGTTCCTCTTTGCCCTCCTGTGAAATCATGGAGGAGCAGGGTGAGGACAGCCCAGGTATGTGGGTCTTGAGCCTTCTGATTCTGGGGGCGGGTGGACACCCTCTCTGTGAGGCCCCTGGACCCAGCTTGATCCCAGAAAAGCCTGGGGGTTTGTGGAGGACGCCTTATGGAGAGTTAAGGCACTGTTGGGTGTTTGGGCATACGTGCTCGCCAGGGAGGAACAGGGACTTGGAAGGAGCATTAGTCCAGGGCCCAACATTCAGCCAGGCCCTGGCCATGAGTCAAGACCACCGGTCACCCTATCTGTGTGGGAGAAAAGGCGCTGCTGCTTGTTGAGGTCTTTTAAAGGAAGTGCTATGTAGATTAAAGGAGAAATGGGCATCAATGCACTTTGTAATGAAAGCAAATTTCAGGACACTAATGGTGAAAAAAACCCATACCATCTCTGCTAAGATAGGGGAGGGGGATGTCTGGGTCTTTGGATGCTTGCGTGTTGGGGAATTACTTGACCAGAACTTGGGCCCTTCCAGCTGGTGGCTTGAGGAAGGAGCAAGCCTTGAGCCTGGGGAGGTCCTCGGGACTCCAGTCCTGCCCTTGGTCCTCCAGCTCCCAGATGGGCAGGTGGTAGGTGTAAGGATGTGGGCTGTCCAGTCCATAGGCCCAAGCTCAGGGTTCGGATGTCCCTGGGCTCAGGCCTACAGGAGCCTAGAGTTGACAGGTGTAGAAGCAAGAGTGGCTGCAGGACTGGCTGTCTGTGAGTACCTGAGGAGCAGGAGTGGTGGGGTGGTGAAATCCACCAGTTTCCTGTCCCTGGTGCCTTCACTCCAGGAGGTACAGAGAGAAGGGGGAGCTTGTTTGGAGTTCCAGAAGGCGCAGGTTCTGCCCGCCCCAAGGAGAAACTGTTCTGTGGAGCCCACTGCCACCAACTCCCTCTGCACGGTGGGCGAGGGGCGGGGGGGCGGAGTGGTCAGGGATGATCCGCACCGCCGCCCCCCCATCCTGGAAAAACCCTACCTCTGGGCATCTGAGATCCAGTGGACCTTGCTCCAAGTGGGGCACACCCTGCGGTACCTCTGGGCTCTGGGTTCCCAGATGGGCGTCGGCAGCTGCCAGGGATGAGACGGGGACCGACCGCCAGAAGTCCCCTCACTTCCCACTATTACAGCAGCGGCGACCCAGCCGCGTGGGAACTTCGACGGCCACAGCTCGCGCGCCACAGCTTGGAAGATGACCGAGGGCCCCAAATCAATGCCCCGGCAGCCCGGCGACGCTTATTGTTCAAAGGGAAGCTCCCTTTGTTCTTACGTTTTACTAAAGTGAGAAGCGAAAACAACTTTTCCCTGATCAATATTTTGCTGGCACTGAAGCAGCCAAATAAGCTCCCGAACCCTATTCCCCTGTCCCAGGTCTCCTCGCCCCTTCATTTCGGCGGGGACCCGTGCTTGCTGCCGGGAGGCCCCGCAGCTGGCTGGAGAGGGTGCTCAGGGCCTCAGACTATGGCCCCGAGAGGGTCCGCAGGCCACTGAGGCGTTCCCTACCCCCTGCTGCCGCTCTCTGGAGCCGGGGTTTTCTCGGGAAGCGAAGAGGCTCCAGCGGATCAGCGCGTCTTGTGCCCAGGCCCGGCTTCCGATTCCATTTAACACAACCCGCGCATCTTATCTCCGCGTCGCCTCCCCGGGGTTCCCACCCACCCCCTGCCCAGCCCAGCCGGGCGGAAGCGGAGCCGCGAGCTTTTGAAGTCCGGAGAATTTCAATCCCTGAGGAGCCGGCTGGACCTAAAACCGCCGCCCCAGCGGGGGAGGGGACAGCAGGCCCGCGGAGGGAGGGGGTTGTCCTCCCCGCCGAAGGAGGTGAGAAGCCGTGGGGGCCCGGACCGGACCCCAGTTAGGCTGCTATCACCCCCTCTCTGTTTTTATGAGGTTGCCCAGACCTCGGCGACGCGGGCTGCATCCCCTCTGCGAATTTACCTTTTTTCTCCTGCCGCGTAGGGAATAACCTTCATGACACAGTGATAACCACGCTATTAAAACGCCTCCCCCTAAACCAAAAAACCAACCAAACAGAAACAAACACCCCCCCCAAAGAAACACACACAAAACCCCAACCAGAAACAGTGCTCTTATCGAGTCCCTCCTGTTTTCTTCTTTCTCTTGTTAAAAATTCGACCTCTTCATCTGATGTTGATGAAAGATGCTTTTGGAAGAAGTGACATTTGGTTAAAAAAAAATTTTTTTTTTCCTCTTGCGCTCGGGGGCACCTTAGGCCCCTAAAGACAGGGAAAATTGAGGCGTTTTGAAAGGGCGGAGGCAGGAATCGGGAGAGGGATGGGGCATCCCTGAAGCTTCAGCTCCGAAGCCACGAGGAGGCAGCCCCCCTACCGGAGAGGCTGAACCCGGGCTCGAGCCTCCTTCCTCCTGGGACGCAAGGGGAAGCCCCGCTCGGATGGGCCGGACCCAGGAAGGAGACGCAAGTGCCACCTCTTGATCTTTCAATCCTACTCCGCTTTCATCCCGCAGGGAAAACCCCAGAGGAAAAGAGGATCAAACGCAGAGCACTCCCATTGAATGCAAAGTGGGGGCGGGGCGGGGCGGGGGGGGGAACCCAGAGTCCCTCTAAGCGGGGCCGGCTGTAAGTTGGTGGAGGGCTGCGGGGGATGAAGGGGGGGAGGGAAGGCGCGCCCCAGGCCCAGTGCTGGAAGGGCCCTGCCGAGGGTGGAGGACAGTGGCAGATCTAACACAAACGCTTGTGGCTCGACTTTGACAGGAAGGAAAGAGCAAGCCAACTGCTCCCTCAGCCTCTGGCTACCAGCTGGAGAGCACAGGGCACCACAGCATCCTAGGACAACTCTGCACCAGGGCAAAAGCCTCTGGGATCTGATCCCAATTGCTCCTCTCACCTGTAAAATATTCTCCAGGATTTGGGGGCTAGCAGTGCTCAGCCCCTGGTGGCTTTGGGAGTTCCAGGGAGTGGAGACGTTTGTGCAAACATTACCGTCCAGATCCTTCTGCACACCCCACCCCAGGGGAGGTTAATGAGCATCTTCTCATGGAATGGGGGAGAAGTGAAAGGCAGTACTTGAGAAGGGACTTTGCGTTTCCTTGTTTCTTCCACCACCTCTGGAAGCCCACAGATAGGAAGACTGAGGCAGGGAGAAGAGAGAGGAGTAGAGAAAAAGAAAAAGGAGGAGGAGAGAAAAGTAAGAGATAGAAGACAAAAAAAGAAAGAAAGAAAGAAAAAACTTAGTGACAGAGGGACTTTTCTTTAGAATTTCAGAAGTTGGGGCTTTGTCTTGGAACATATAGAAGGAGGTGGTGCAAGGCAGACTTCTGCAGCTGTCAGCTTAGCGCTAGAAGCTCTGAGGAGGGGACAGAGAAAGGAGAGTTGTAGGGTTGCAGAGCCAAGAAGGGGCCTGCCTCCCAGCCTCAGCAAAGTGGGGAGAGACCCAGCCCACCTACCTGGCCCGGACACACTTGCTCAAAGCTGGCAAGGGGTCAGTTTCCTAATGGGTTCCACCTTCCCTGGAAGAAGACCTGAGAGGGAGCCTGTGACTGTTCCCAAATATATTCAGCACTGCTCACGCCCCTCAGCCCTGCCATGGGGGTCCCCTTTCTGTTTGCAACGATTGATGAGAACCCCAGTCACTTGTGCTTTCATGGCATTTTCGATGACTTCTCTCTCTTCTCTCCCAACACCACCCATTTTTGGAGCAGGGGACCAAAGCCCCGGGGCAGGGCGTGAGGGAGAACCCTGCGAGTCAACCCTCTATGAACCCCAATGCTGCGTGCTGGTCGCTCTCAACCCCTGCCCCAAATCTCTGGGTGAGAATAACACCTTCTCCCAGCTAGGAGCCTCTGCCGCTGCCGCTGCCGCTGCCACTGCGGGGGCCGCATTTGCCGGCGCTTCTGAACTCCCAAAACCTGTTTCGGGGGAATTCGTTGACTCTGAACAAATACCTTAAAATACAGGCAAGAGAAGAAAAAAGGCTACCCTTAGAACCTCTCCCCACCCTACATACCTGAAGTGCAGGCGAGGCCCGAGCAAATGGGAAAGCGATTTCTTCCATGACTAGCCTTCTGGAGGTCAAGCTGGGCTGTGGAAAGCTTAAGGCCACCTAGATGGGGAGGGGGGGATTAAAAAAAAAAAAAAGCGAACATTTGGAGTCAGCAGCCAAGGCCGTCTTTAAAGAAAAATATTAAGACATTTATCTCTTGCCCCTTGGGGACGAAAAATGGCAAAGTTCTCTTTTAGTTCCCAGGAGGAAGGAGACAGCTGGGGGTAGGGGCTGGGAGGGAAGAGGAGGGAGGAAAGAGACCCCAGGCTCAAGCTCTCCAGACAACTTGCGGGGGAGGGAATATGCTTTTCAGTAGCTGGTAAAAAAGACGTTGGAGCCCGGGCGAGGTTAGCTCGCCAGGGACAGGCAGTTGTAATAATGACGAGAGAAGGGAGGCTTGTGAATCGGCCTTCACACTTCTAAAATGCAGTTAAGGAGTCTCTCATCGGTGTTAGAACAAGGCACCAAGTTAAGAAAACAAAAGCCCGAAAAACAATAAGAAAAAAATATATATCAAAAGCGTATTCAATTACCGAGTCCCGCAGCCTCTGCGGAACTCACCGCGTTAAGCTCTCTTTTCTTTCTGCGGAATTCCATTTGCATCCCCTCTGCCTGGGTGTCTCCCTCTCTCAGTGTGTGTGTCTCTCTGTTTTCACACTCTCCTCCCCATTCGAGCGAGGCCCACACCTGGCGCATCACTGCCGAGCCATTAGCTGCGGGTCTCCTTTCATCTTCGCTGTAGCAGACGTTTCTATTTATCCACTTGCGCTCGCCGAGTGGCGTCACCAGCGGTACTGTAATGACGATTGCAGCAGGAGGATGACAGCTTAGAAAGAAGAGGGCAATGGGGCTTCCTCCCAGAGGCGGTGCGGCACAGAGGAGCGCTCGCATCACAAGGTGACCCCCAGCTCCCCACCGCCACCACCGCTGTCACCGTCGACACCGCGTTCCGGCCGCTCCGCGCTCGCCCAGTCGCCTGGCCTCTTTCTCCCCCCCGCAGCCAAGATCTGTCGGACCGCTGGGGACCCAGGGAGCCGGGGGGCTAGGAGCTCACTTGGGTCTTTCCCCCTCCCCCCATCTGAGAGCCCGGGATGGAGAGCCGAAAGGACATGGTTATGTTTCTGGATGGGGGTCAGCTTGGCACTCTGGTTGGCAAGAGGGTCTCCAATTTGTCCGAAGCCGTGGGCAGCCCGCTGCCCGAGCCGCCCGAGAAGATGGTGCCCCGTGGTTGCCTGAGTCCGCGGGCTGGTCCTCCGGCCGCCCGGGAGCGCGGCGGGGGAGGCCTGGAAGAGGAGCCGGTCGACGGACTAGCAGGCAGCGCTGCGCGGCCGGGCGCCGAGTCGCGGGCAGCCGGGGCCGCAGTGCTCGGCCCCGGACCTCCGGCTGCCTCCGCCGACAGCCTCTCAGGCCAGGGGCAACCCAGCAGCTCGGACACCGAGTCGGATTTCTATGAAGAAATCGAGGTGAGCTGCACCCCGGACTGCTCCACGGGGAACGCCGAGTACCAGCACAGCAAAGGTAGCCACCGCGCCCCTTCTCTCCCCCGGCCTCCCAACGCGCCCACCTTCCACTTCAGCTCTGGAGGAGAGGAAGACACTCCTTTCCCCCAGGGCGGGGTGGCTGGGGGGACCCACCTGAGCAACTCTCCCCCGCTATCTGCGCCCTGGCGGGGGGTCTCCTTCTGTGCTCTGGCATTGGCGGGACTGAGGGTGACAGCTGTGCTTTGGGGGAAGGAGGGAGACGCAAGCCCTGGGCTTGAGGGGGATTCAAAGCGCACCCCAACCCCCCAGAGCTTTGAGGTACTGCTTCAACGGCGCGGGGAAGACACCTTCTCCCGGCGTGGGCGAGATCAAACGCGGGTCCGGGCAGTTTGTGGCTGGCGGGGTGTAAGGAGTATCCAGGCGCGGAAGCCGGGAGTCCATAAAGGACCGTAAAATCGCGGCCAACTCGGGCGCCCGGGTGCTGCGGCCCTTCGACCAGTTTGCACGTCGGTCAGAGGTCCAAATTACCTTGTCACTTCCCGGGCTCGGTGGCGCCAGGTCGGAAATGGTCCCAATGATCTAATTGCCTTTGGTCTCCGGTTGCATTTGAAAAGGCAGAGCTCTGGCCCTCCCCCCTTCCCCTTTCCTTCCTAGTCCCACTTCTCCACCCAAAGGAAAAGGAGCTGCAGGGGGCAGGAGCCCCCCCCCCCGCTTCCTTGGGTTACACTCATATGGGGGGGGCCGTCACACTGCTGTAACTGGAGAACCCCTCCCTGACCAGGGGCTAGCGGGGAGGGGGGGCGTGAATGAGCAGGAAGGGAGTCTCCCTGAGAGGGGTGGAAAGCTAGTTGGAAGAGCCCACCAGCAGACACTCCTCCACAAAGCTGTGCGGGTGGGTGAGAAGAGCCTGGTATGGATGAAAAACCACCCCCTGGCCTTGGCAGCCAACACCTTGTTGAGTACCCACATCCACCCATTACCATCTTGTCCACTCAGCCCAGACTAAGCATAGCAATACCCTCAGAATAATCCATACTCCATTCATACATAGTGAGGTAATAGGATACTCACGCACTCCTGTGCACATTCCCACACCTGCACCGCAGCCTGGCACACAAAGCGATGACACTCAGTCCCTGCCCAACTTCCTGCAACGCTCCAGCACAAGGTGCATCTCAACTCACTTGCCTGTCAGATGTGCATATCCTTGCCCACACCTGTCAATGGTGGGCAGAAAGTTCAGAGCGGCTGCATCTCCCCTGTGCCCCAAGGCAGGTAGCCAGGGCGGCTGGGGCTTTTGTTCCCAGCAGGCCTTACAGACAGGCCTCCCAAACAGCAGCCCAGCCAGGCCTAATGGTTGCTATGTGCTCCTCTGAATGAATGGTGAGCCTCTGTCCTCCATTCCTGGGTTCTCAAAGTCCCTGCCACCCCCGCAGAGGCAGAGTCTGAGGCTACTGAGAAGGGGAGTGTCCCTTTCCATCACCCCCTCCATACACACCCTTGGCCTACAGCCCCACATGAGCAGTGTCTGTGTGTCTGTTGTGTGTGCTGTGTGTACGTATACTCTGGGCTCCCTGCACAGGGCCTGGCTCCGAGGCACTGGCCAGCAGTCCCAATGGCAGCGGCGAGGCTCCCAAAAGCAATGGCAGCGGTGGCTCCCAGGGCACCTTGGCCTGCAGTGCTAGTGACCAGATGCGACGGTACCGTACTGCCTTCACCCGGGAGCAGATTGCACGGCTGGAGAAGGAATTCTACAGGGAGAACTATGTATCCAGGCCTCGGAGATGTGAGCTGGCGGCTGCTCTAAACCTGCCGGAAACCACAATCAAGGTAAGAGCTCCAGGGACCAGGAAGACGGGGTGCACCCAGTCAGGAGGAGATAAATACCAACTTCCCACTTCCTAAATCGTTAGCTAGGAATTGGGGCCTGGAGTCTCCCTGCCCACATGGCAGCTAGGCCGGGGGTGGTTAGGCCTGGTGCAGGTGCCAGGTGCCAGCAATTTGCCCACCTGACGGTCCCTAGGCGAGCACGGCTGCCATGCGCTTGACTGTCCCTTTCCTAGCCAAATAAACAGCGGGGATGAAGTGCCTGTGCAGGTGACAAGGAAGTGCCCCATGGGAGAGCAGCAGGAAAGGGACATGTTTCTGGGGAATCTCTGCCCGCCGCCTCAGACCGGTGGAGTCCTCGGTGCCCCCATTACTTTGCCATCCACACCGGGTTCCGGCGTCCTGGCGGCGTGGGCAGAGGGGAGGAGGGACAGAGACTGGAGTGGCTCCCTGAGCCTCTCCGGGAGGGATTCCAGCTCCGGAGGCGGGGGTGGGATCTGCACCTGCCCCCGCCCAGAGGGGCTCCGCCTCCGCTCTTTCCTGTGCTGCCGGCACCGTCGCCCGCAGTGGGGCGGGACTTCTGGGCTCTGCGCACCGGGCCCGCGCGGCCGCCGAACCCGCTTCTCTCCTCCCCGCCAGGTGTGGTTCCAGAACCGGCGCATGAAGGACAAGCGGCAGCGGCTGGCCATGACTTGGCCGCACCCGGCCGACCCAGCCTTCTACACGTACATGATGAGCCACGCGGCGGCCGCGGGCGGCCTGCCCTACCCCTTCCCGTCGCACCTGCCCCTGCCCTACTACTCGCCCGTGGGCTTGGGAGCTGCGTCCGCCGCGTCCGCCGCCGCCTCGCCCTTCAGCGGGCCGCTGCGCCCGCTCGACACCTTCCGCGTGCTTTCGCAGCCCTACCCGCGGCCCGAACTGCTGTGCGCCTTCCGCCACCCGCCGCTCTACCCGGGCCCGGCGCACGGACTGGGCACCGCGGCCGGCGGTCCCTGTTCCTGCCTCGCCTGCCACGGCGGCCCGGCCAACGGGCTGGCGCCCCGCGCCGCCGCCGCTGCCTCGGACTTCACCTGTGCCTCCACCTCCCGCTCGGACTCCTTCCTCACCTTCGCGCCCTCCGTGCTCAGCAAGGCCACCTCTGTGGCGCTGGACCAGAGGGAGGAGGTGCCCCTCACGAGATAAGGAGCCGCCCGCCGGCAGCCGACTCCAGGACGCCCGTGGGCAACCCCCGGGGACTCAAGACAGCGCCCCTCCCCGCCCCCGGGGTACCGAGGGAAAAGAAGAGGGCCGCTGAGGACCAGCGGGATTTGACCTCGAGCATCGGGACGCCCGGGAAGCGGCCGTGGCTGGCGCTTTTGGGGAGCAAGAGTGGGGGTGGGGAGGCCGTGGCTGAGAGACCTTCCTCTGGGGTGGCGCCTCTTTGTCGTTCTTCACCGGCCGCACTCCCCCTGACCCGGGCTGAGGCCGTGGCTCCAAAGCTAAACAAACTTAGCTGCAACAGCAACCGATATGCAGCCCCTAAGCTCCCCAGCCCCCCACTCCCAACCCCTTTCTCACCTGGAACCCCTCCCCCCTGCCAAGGCCAAGCCCACGCAATGGAAAGGGAAATTGCTGTCTCTCGGAACAAAATGCTGTGTATGCAGAGCAGGTAGAGATTAATCTTTGCCAGCTTTTCCAAGGCATGGCAAGGGGCTTGTGGATGGCAACGCACCAGCCATCTAGGAGAAAGAGGGAGAGGACTTACTACGGCGGAGAATCCTGGCCCTCCCAAGGAAGCGGGGGGCTCTCTGACCCTCCTGGAGCCTCAGTTTCACAATATTCTCTGATTCTAGCATCTACCACCACCTGATCTCTTTCCTCTCTCCTAGCTTCTTGATATCTCTCTTGTAACTTCATCTCCACCCCTACTTTTTGTGTACCGAGGGCAGGGAGGCTGCAGATACCCCAGGCTCCCCTGGCAGCTTCTACCAAGCCTCTTCTCCCTGAGCCCAACACACACCCTGATTAGCAAGCGATGTGTGTGAGGAGGGTTTTTGAATGTTGAATGTATAATATGATCACCATGCGGCTGGCTGGCCGTGGAGCCCAGAGCTGAGCTGTTAACAAGGCGCCCAGGGAAGAGCTTAGGGAGCAGGGACCTCATCTCTCTCCCTCGGTATCTGGTGGCAAATTAGAAGCAATTTCCAGCCCTTGCCTTCCCTTCACCAGGAGCTTTCTGGCCCTTCCCTTTGCATTTGGCATTTTACATTCTTCTGTCTCCCAAGCTGCCAATGGGGCTTGACTTTCCAATTACTAGCGGGAGCCTTCTGCCCCTTCTGGGGACCTTGTCTCTCCCCTCCACCAGGGTTTTTTGGGAACCACTCCCAAACTCTCACTTCCACAGTCATTCTTGCAGCCAATTTTTGAGAGAGGAGAACTTGTACCCCACCCCACCCCCTACCTCCAAGGCAAGTTTCACCCTGACTGGGAGGGAGTGGTTCTTCCTGTAGGGAATGAATTTGATTTGGTTTTCCTTTGACGCCCAAAGAATTTGCTGTTACAATTTGTTGACCATGTTGCAATAAAGCTGGATATGATTCTCACTTTAGCATTTTAAATTTTTTGGCAGCGGGCAGTATGTTAAGTCCTTTTAAATGACTAGTTCAGCCGTCATAGGCTTGGGTAGGCAAGGAGTCAAAAGACGGACACACAGTCTCCCAAGCCTCTATTGGGCATTGGGAGGCTCCAAATGGACATTGCACAGAGGTGGAGAAGGAGGGTTCTGAGCTGAGCTGCCCTGGTGTGTAAGTTTCCTTAATTCTGTGCATGCTCGGAGACTTGTATCAACTGGCCCAGCAGAGGCACTGATCCCATCAGGGGCTCACCCTGATGGTTCCTTCTCCAGTTGCCCCAACCCTTTGAGGAAAGGGGACTCTGGACTCTGGTCTCTGTGGATCCTACCTCCACCCCAACCCAAGGTGGAGACGAATGAGGTAGTGGGGGTGGAGCTTGAGCACTGCAGAGAGCTGGGTTTGCTGGTCAAGTTGGGTCTGCATCTTAGGGTGAGGGGAGAGGAGGGAGGAGGACTCCTGAGTTGGGATGGGAGGGTTTGAATCTTCTTCAGACTGGAAGTCATCTCCAAGGATGGAATTCTGGTCAGGGCAAAGGGACAGACAGTGCTGAGTGGTCACCTCGTTGTCATCCTCTGTCCCCATAGGAGAGCCACTGTGGCTGTCTCTGAAGAGATGGGTGTCCTCAGCAGGCCGGGCGCTCAGGATTGCATGGACTCAAGGGTCCTCTGCTGGTGTATCCATGGGCAGGCGGGGACTCTTGAATCTGCCTCCATCCCCCCTTGGGGTTTAGAGCAAACCCTCCCAAACATGGCACTCCCCGCCCTCCCAAGCAAAGCCTTGTGCTGAGGTTTCCAGTATCCTCTCTGCCACTCACCCCACCCCCCAGCCCTGAGCAGCTCCCTCTGCAGTTGGGAAGCTCCAGGTGCCAAACCCCGGCAAATTTCTCGGTTACTTCACATCGGACCAAGATTGCTTGCGACAGGTAAATGGGCTGCGGGTTGCCGTAATGCCAGGCGTATTTTCAGTTAATAGGGAGGGAAAATGAGGTGTCTGCAGCAATATTGGAAAGTACAAGATCGATGATCTGGCCTCGTGTCCAATCAGCAGCCTTTAATTGACTGTATTTTCTGGGTAATTGAGCCTCTCTTCCTCCAAATTGCAGTGGAAGATATAACAATACATCTTGCCAGGAGGAATTACTCATTATTTCATAATGAAATTTCCCTTTTGCCAAGGTTTGCGGTTTGGTGCTAGGCACGCACTACTCACACTCCCTCGAAGACCCCCACACCTAAAAATAGGCTTTTCCGCCTGTGCCGGCGGCAGCATCTGGCCGGATACTTCCATTTTGGTGATGGGGTGGGGGGCGGCTGGATGGGACATGATCGTGAACAAGGCCCTGCTCGTCCACAGCCTCCATCTCTTCATCTGTAAAAGGAGAAGGCTAGACCAAGCAGTAGGACTGACACTGTTGTTTTCGTATTATTGTTTTTGTTTTTCAATTTTCTGAGCATCTCTACTTAATTTTCCCCCATCTCGGTCCCATTTTGCAGGTGGAAAAACGGAGGCTCTGGTCTCACACAGCTATTAGTGACTCATGTAGCTATGAGCTCCCAGCTCCGTTGGCTTCCCCTCCCCTGTCCTAGGCCTCTTTGGGGCCCAGAGTCCATGGTCACCCCTCGCGAAGTCTGACACCTCACATCCGACTCACACTTTCCCTGGGCTCCTCAACCTATTCGGGACCCAGCGGGGCCTGGGAGCGCAGACCAGCGCTCAGCCGCGGTCCGTCGGTCCGGGAAGGGAAGACCAGCCACCCAGCAGCCCGAGTGCGCGCTCAGCGCGAGCCGTCGCCGTCTTGTTAGCGAGTGATTGATTGCCTTATTAAAGCGTGTTCTTGTAAGTGTGACCAAACTGATTGCATTGCATATGTTTGGGATAATGCTCATTTTAAACAACAGGATAAGGAGGATGAGCTCGGCAGAGCCTCCGAAGACGAAATGATTCCGGCCAGCAGCTCCTTAACTCTGGCATTAAATTGCCCAGTTACATAGCAAATCACTTGGTTCCTCCACCCTTGTCCCCATTTTTTTCCCTGGCCTGCAGTTTGATCGCATCCCCCAATGTTGTCTGTCCCGCGAATGATTTCTCTAGTGACTATATCGGCCCTGCTTTCCCAACCGGGAAACCCGCGCCGGCACATTCCAGACATCGAGTCCCTCTGCCCCCATCCCAGGCAGAGGGAGAGGTGATTCAGAATGCACCCTCTCACCCCAGGCCTCCCAGGGGTATATGGCCCTAGACGGTCGTGGCAAACGGGAGCTTAGGTCCCCGCTGCAGTCGCGTGCGTCCCCACCCCCAGCCTAGGACTTTCGCAAAAGTTTAAAAGATTCTTTTGTTCTCCAGGCTTTTCCCGCTCGATTGCTTCCATTATTCCGCAATCGAGGAAACACCCTTCGCCATATGTCGGCTGAAGAGCGTGGGTGTCACGGGTGGACAGTTGTCGAGGGTGGCCAGACGAATGGCATTCTCGTAGTGGAAAGAGCTTTTCCTTCCTAGCATCCTCTCCAAGCACCGTCGTCCGGAGTGAGTGAGGGAGTAGTGTCAGTGAATGGGGGGAGGAAAAGGAGGTTGGGCCAAAGAATTGGGATTTTCTTCCAATTACTCTACCCCCAACCAATCCCTGTGGCCAGGTTCTCTTTCTGGGCCTGTTCCCTAACAAAGAAATCCTCAGCCAGCCTCCACCCACTCCAGTCGACTTGCACGGGAGCCAAACTGCTGGCAGATTGAACTTCCTAAGGGACACCTTTCAGATACTCTGGAATTCTGATTTGATCAAGCTGATGGTGGTTATCAGGACAAGTCAGAAACGACGCCATTCTTTGGGGTGTCATTTGTAAGTGTAGTCGCACGGATTCGTTTGCAAGACCCAGCTAAAATGTGTCTGGATAAGTGACTTGATCTAAACGGCAAATTTCTCCCATCACCCAGCTTTTCCCTGGCTCTTGCGGGGGGCAGACATATCAGACTGCATTAGGGTGAAACCGAGGCCCAGCTCACCATTGGTGCCAGGTTGTGGACCCCGAGATGTTGATTCTGAAGGGGGGAAAAAACCGACGGCAAAACGCATGCTACCATCTACAAAGCACAAAGAAACACAAAGTCGTTTCCAAAATCGCCTTCTCAGCAAATAAGTGTGTGATATTCTGAGCAGGAGAGAGAGAAAGATTGCCACTTAAAAATAACATGAAAGCATTAAGTAATTATTTAAAACAAGGCTGTTTAGAAAAATATTTGTATTTATTGCAGCTGCTCAATTGGCCTCGTTAAAGTCGGCGAGCATTTAAATTGTGTTACAATCTCATTTAAATCCCACGCCGTTCCAGCAGGCTGAAGAGCTTGAATAGACCAATCACTTCATAATGATGATGAATGAGAAATTAATTCAGATACAAGCAAGACAATTTAGGCCTTCATCTGTTTAAATAGCCTTCCAATATTATTCGCGATCGCGGGTCACAGATTGAATCACTTGTCCAATCTTGTGAAAGTCATATCCTTGCATCTTCATCGAGATTATTTATAGCGCAGTGAGGACTGCTGAAAGGTATACGCTGTTAACAGGGACAGTTACTTAAAGGGAAGCGTTTATAAAATGGAAAACAAATGCCGGGGTTAGTAACAAATGGGATCAAAAGCAGTCATGGCAGTCTGGCTCCTCGAGGGAAGCGAGCTGGCGTGGCCCCCGCAGTATGAGGGGCGCTGGGGGCTCGGCCTTTAGCCTCTCCTCCACCCAGGTGAGGCCGGGGCTTCCGGGCGCGCCAGCCGGCTCTCTGGCTGCCGTGGCGACCCGGGGCCGCCCTCGCCTAGGCCCGCTTCAGGTCTGGCGGGAAGACGCGGCAAGGACCCCGCGCCCCGGCATCTGGAGGCACCGCGCCCGCGGACATCGACCCCAGGCCGTGCCCTTTGCGCCGGGGCCTCGGCCACGCCCAGGATCCACCAGAGTCCGACATACTCTGGCCTCAGCCGCAAGGGTCGGGAGGCCTCGCCGCGCGCACGGGTCGGGGTAGCAGGACTTCTGGACTCTGGACGCTCGGTTTCTTCTTACCCTTGGCCTCGGGCTATGCCGACAGCAGAAGCGCCCCTATTTCCACGGGGTCGCTCACCCCGCCATTCCAGGGCCGGAAGCTCGCCTGGGGTCGCCTCACTTCCTGCGGGGCCTGGGCCCCTCCCCGGCCTGCTTCTCCGGGTGCCCTCGGGCCTGCGAGTGGCATCCAGCTCTGCAAAGAAGAGCCAGTTCCTTCCTTCCGCCATCGAAGTGCCGCTCCCCGCATGCTGAACTAACCCCTCTCGGGGACGCCGGTTCCCACGAGCTGTCCGCCCCGCATTCCCAGTGCAGCCCAGGAGGCCGTCACGACTTCGAGGTGACATGTGCCTCCCCGAGGTGTCCGCTTCCCCTTCCTCGGCCGGGTTAGGCAGAGACCCTGAGCAGTGTGAGCGGGGAAGTGGGTTTGTTTTTCCCCCGAATCGGTCCGGGCGCGTTAGTGGTAACCGTGTGCCGCGTCTACACGGGCTCTGTTTGTTCGCGGGCCCAGAGGCGATCGAGTCTTTCCAGGCGGAGCTCTGTGGGGATAAATGTGAGATGGGCTCAAAACAGACGAGCGGGAAAGATCGTTTGACGTGCCGGGCCTGGAGTAGGAGAGGAGAGCGTGGGGCTCCCAGCGAACACAGAGCGGAGTCCACGCGGTACAGCACCCGCGCCACCCCCGTCGCGTCGAGGTGCTTTTTATTTTATTTTTTATTCCTCTGTATTTCTGTGTTTTGAAACAAAGGCCCAACTAATGGATTCCTGGCGCTCTGAGGACCCACTCCCGGGAGCGACTTTGATGTATTGCTGTCCAATTAGTGCCTTTAATTGGTGTCCTCGGGGACAGGCCGGCCCGGAGCTGGGACACAGCCTCCTCTCGCCTCTCCTACACACTGGAAAGGTAAAATTTATAACGTACTGTAGCAGTCCCTTGGGAGAGCGAGCGAGGGAGGGAGATCGGGAAGGAAGGGAGAGGTACGGCTCCATTTTGTAGAGCCCGGACCCTCCAGGCGCGGGGTCGTGGATAAGGATCCAGATCCCCCGGTTTCTACAGTTTCCTGACTCCCTCGCGGGCCTGGCAGGAGGGCTCGGGCGTCTGAGTCGCTGAGGATTATGAATTTGCACGCAGAAAGGCCAAGGGAGCGCGCATTGTCTGTAGAAGCACCCCATGTGGTCTCTCATCTCGTTAATAATGGCTGTTTGTTAACAAGGATGCGGAGGTTAAATAATCTGGGTGGAAGATTAAACACGGCTCATCAAGGCGCTGGGAGCCGAGTTGCACAGAGACCTGAGCCGGAGCCGCCTGGCTCCCTGGAACCTAGAGGAAGGTGGGAACAAAGTGCCTGCAAGGAGCCCTGGGGTAGAGGAGGAGTGAAGTCCTAGGCCCCCTTTTCAGGGTGTTTCCCCCATAAAGTTAGCACAGACCCAGCCCCATGTAGTGTTGAATAGAAAATCCATCTAGGAGCCCACCCCATTGAAGTGTGGATGTCAAACCCTGCCAGGAGAGTCTGCTGGAGATCAGAAATGGAGACCTCGGTCTGAATCCAGGGCCCCACTTTGAGGAGTGGTGGCTGGCTGCTGCCTCTCAAGCCTTACAAACTCATAACTCGGGGAAGTAAGGGGTATTTGTACACACATCATTCACAGTGAATTGTGTTGGATTGGAAAGCGGAAGATAAGGCTTCACGCTTGGGTTCTGTCCTTAAATAGCTGTGTAATCTGTATTACATTATTTTCCTAGCTTCATTTTCTTATTGTATAAGATAGACAGTAGATAGGGCTTGATATAGATGATATATAATATTTCTTTTTCTTTCCTCCAGCTCTCACCAGAGTTAGGGATGTGGGCATCTTCTCAGGTACTCTGTCTCCATCCAGCCTTGGAGGGTTCAGTCAAGGAGGATTTTATTCAGCAAACGCTTGAGGGCCTACTATGTGCCAGTTACCGTGCAGTGTGTATTATTTTTTAACTGTGACAGCAGAATATCAATTTGTATACCCCTGTGTGTATCATTCCCAAATATAATCTTTTGTGAAGGAAGACAAGACAGAAAGAACTCAAGGGAAAGAGTAGAATAGAATGTGCGTTATGTGTAGGGTACAGTAGAGAGACTGTAGAGTGCAGGACAAAGGGATCAGTAAAAGAAGTACAGAACTTGTTAAGATGGCAAGGAAGTCAGGGAGGATGAATACTGCAGAAGTAGTTCCTTGATGGAGAGTACTTTCAAGGGAGCAGAGGGAAAGTCCTCTTCTGGATGCCCCAGTGCCTTGACAGTGAACTAAAGGTAAAGGATCCCTGAACTTGACTAGGAGACCCGTGACTTATTCATCTGGTATTGCTAATTTTCTATTTATATGTTATTTCCATAGTTAGAGTTCCAGTCTTACGAATTCCCCAAACATATCACTTTCTCAAGCCACCAAACAGGAAACCCAGCTGCTAGGCAGGGTTTCTTCAAGCTTCTGGCTGATGGGCATCTGGGCTCAAGAAAGGCAGTGGGCAAGCGCTCCATTGAGGTTTTTCTTCAGCTCAGCAGTAATTGTGGCTCCTACAGTTCTCTGCCTTCACTTGGAAAGTCCAGTGACCAGATTTGTGGCGCTGGGCAGTGAGGTTGAAGAGCTAACCTTTATCGAGTACTTGGTCTCATGCATTTACTGGTCTATGCTTTCCATGCATTATTTCATTTAATTCCCACAACAGCCCCTTGAGGTGCATACTATTGTAATTCTCATTTTACAGATGAGGAAATGGAAGCATAGAGAGCTAGTAACTTGCCTGTTTCACACAGCTAGTAGATCAGTCTGATTCCGGAGTTTACATTGCTGATCAGGGCACTAAAGCTGCTTTTGTGGTGTAGTGTGGTGGCTAAGGGCAGACTGAGAGTATATTTCGCCACGAGTTACTAACATCAGAAATGGGCTCTAGATAAGGGCAGCTAGTGAAGGAGGCAGGGTGGACTCGTGTCTGCTTGTAAAGACCACAACCCTACTCTGCCTTCCAAAAATAGCATCGCCAATTTCTTTGGCGGCCGTGCAGTGAGCAGTGCAGTCCGATGACTATGTCAATAAGTATTTATTGAGCACCTACTCTATGGCCATACCAGACTTACGTTTACCCAGTATTTCTCTCTCCTCCAGTTTAGTGCTGATGTGGCTTTGACTGTGTTTGTAATCTATTGCAGCTGCCCAACTTCTCCTTATCATAAAGTTATACCTTCAGCTGGAGCCATGAAAGATGATATGGCATGAATGTAGTCCGGGGTGTGGGGAGGCAGTATGTCAGATACTTGGTTAGGACTCCCAATCCTACCTGACCTAGCTAGTATTATCGACTTAGCTAAAAGCTGACTCAAAAATGGGCAACCAGGAGGTCCAGTAGCAGCACCCAAAGGGGCAAAAGCTTCTTCTTTTTTTTAAAATTAATTAATTTTTGGCTCCGTTGGGTCTTCGTTGCTGCACGTGGGCTTTCTCTAGTTGCGGTGAGCAGGGGCTACTCTTCATGGCGGTGCGTGGGCTTCTCATTGCAGTGGCTTCTCTTGTTGTGGAGCACGGGCTCTAGGTGTGCAGCCTTCAGTAGTTGTGGCTCATGGGCTCTAGCATGCAGGCTCAGTAGTTGTGGTGCACGGGCTCTAGGAACGTGAGCTTCAGTAGTTGTGGCATGCGGGCTCAGTTGCTCTGCGGCATGTGGGATCTTCTCGGACCAGGGCTCGAACCCATGTCTTCTGCATTGGCAGGCGGATTCTTAACCACTGCGCCACCAGGGAAGTCCCCACGGGGCAAGCTTTTGATACTGGGCTACATAATTACAGAAGTGGAGCAAAAGTAGCAAAAGGATGGAAGATGCATTATTACTCAGCAGCCTGAGGTAAAAGATAAAAGCTATGGGACTGGCAAGAGGAATTGATGCAAAGAGAGCAGGACAAATAAGGCTCTCAGACTTGTTAGGCTGCTGATGACGTTCAGGTGAGGGCTACAGTCCTCGAGGGGAAGGCTGGAGTAACAGGAGGAAAACATGGCTGAGACCTAATTGCCCCTGTCCTTTTATAGTAAGAGAACCCCTGTTTTTAGCTGGATAAATGGCCACCCTGTAATAAAGGCTACCAGCAAGATGTGGCCATGTGACCAAGTTCTGGCCGATGGGAGGTAAGCAGACCTGATGTGTGTGGCTTAACAGGAGTGTCTCTTTATTGTCTTTAAATATACTTGATATACTCAGATTATCTACCGAGTAACCCAGGTTTTAGTAGTTTGGATATCCTGCATAACTGGAGGCCTCCTGATAGTTCAAAGCCAGGAATAACCTCAAGGTCATTTAGCCAAACTACTTTACTTTACAAGTCTTTCAGTTTTCTCTAGGTAAAATGAACCTTGTATGGCTACCGTGGTTTTAGAGCAGACACAGGATGTTACATAGGATATATGCCACCTCCATTCTTGCTTTATTTTTGAAGCCAAGTCTGGGGCGACTGCACGTTCCTTTCGTATTTGCCTTGGGCAATTCTAAGTCCCAACACCAAGTCCAGATCCAAAGGCCAAAGCTGCGTTACTTAACGGCACTCTAGGAGCCTCACTGGAAGCTGGCGTTGCAACTGTACATCTCCAGGGTTAGCAATTGAAGTTAGTGAAAGGCAGGGAGCTGAGAAAAACAGGGTAATTGGGCGTACTCTTGCCTGGACGTTACCCTCCTAAACCCCCAGCAAGGAAGTGCAAAGGAGGATTTACAAGCGGCTCCAGAAGGTAAGCCTCCTGTTGGCTTTAGTGTGCCTCGGGGGGCAGAACCTTTGGAGAGCCCCACCAGTTTCTGTTATCTAGATGACCAGAACCGGCCAGGTGACTTTGGGAAGCACGATTGTTCAAGATCAGAGATAGGGTTTGGGGGTGGCAGTGACTCTGGAAGAAATATGTATAAAAAACAGTCTTGCATCTCCAAAGAGAATTTCTAGAATTCCAGAAAAGTGATCTTAGCACTGCCTGAAACAGGGTCTTTTTCTGAACGATCATGATATTGTTGCAGAAGAGCCAATAATTCTACTTTCTGCTGGGAAAAAAAAGGGTTATTTTATTTTTTTCAGAAATTGATTTAATTCAATACATACATAGTAATTCTTGAAATACCAGAGACATCTTGGTAAGGATGTCTTCTCTCGGCTGCCATAGCCAGAGGCTTGCATTTGCTGGGATGTCTGGATCAGATCAAAGGAGATAAAAAAGAAAAGAAAAGGGAGAGTGGAGTATCACTACAAGTTTTAGCAAACCACTCAAGTAATAAAGTGGACGGATGGAAACAGGGAACACCACTTGCGTTGGAGACCCACACTTGGATTTGAACTCATGGAATAAAGTGCACAAGCTCTTGATCGCTTGGAGGAAAGTCACTAATCTCACCCCTAGAATATGCTGACGACTCCACCCCAGATCTCATAATCTCTTGATAAATTAGAATTACCATTTTGGCCTGGTGAACATGTTACTCTTATTTTATCTATAACAAGGTTTTTGTAAAATGTGACAAAGTGTTCTTAACTGGTCTCATTGTATTTCTCCATCTTTGGAGGAGTCAGGATTATGGGTACACAAGTGGGAGCTCTGCAGAAACTTAGATGACTTCAAATGACTGTCTATTTGAGGGTGGACACTGTTTGTATGTTGTAAGATTGCCTCTCTCTGGTTTGAGAAGAGGAAGCGAGAGGTTTATATAGGCTCTGAGAAGCAGCAGGGGAGTTCTTGGCTTTGTTGATGGCATGTGCTGGTTTCCTGGACTATTTGTGGGAAGGTCTGTGTCAGACTTAATTTCTTAAACTTGGCATTATCCTACAGTGAACTGAAGTTCAGATCTGCTTCCCTTGACCCCTGTATCCACAGTACTACCCAGGAATGCTCTTCAAATCAGAATCTCTACCTTATTAGGATGAGTTTCACAAAACTTTTAAAAGATTATTAGAAGCCTTTCAAGCGGCAGTTTCTCTTAAGGCTAGATGTGAATTTAACCGAGTGCTATTTTAACACGGTATATCTATTTCTGGATGTGTGGTATGGGTTTGCGTAGTGATGGGATAGTACTTTACATCAGTGATGATTTTGAGATGGAATCCTACCTTCAGTGATCAACTGTGGACCCCTTAATTTGTCTCCTCACCTGTGAAGTTAAGTCCCAGTGACATATAGTGTTAGTTTGGCCCTTTTACTACAATGTAATTTTTAGATGCCGTCCCTAAGAAATTGCCTCGACTTACATAGTGAGTGTTTGAGTGCTCTGTTGATGGACAGTCTCGTTGGTTAAAGGAAGTAGCCTTGGTTATTGGCTAATAAACATGGTTTAGAACAAGTTCTGTGCCTTATTCCTTCCTTCCTTCAAAGTCAATTATTCCAATTTGAGGACAAAGCAACACATTCTTGGGAGAAGGGGTACGTGAAATAGCCTCATTTTTGGCTTGCACTCTGCCTTTAATCCCATTCTTCAGGCCATGTCTCATTTCCCATCACGTAGAGTCATGAAATACAAATGAACGGCACAGGGACCTAACAGTGCTGTATGGACGGGTGAGGATAATTGATTTCCAAAATTTTGTTTATCAGTTACTTGGTATAGTATAGTAGGTAGGTCAGTGTATATGGTGATTTTATAAAAGGTGAAAAATTAAGCATCTTTAGTGTGGCTTATCTCAGAGGAAAATGTATGATTTGAGAAGCGAAAAATGAGCCAGATTAAAATGAATATTCGTGTAAGAGTGTTAAATGGTTTTCAGAGAGTGAAATCTTAAAAAAGCACCTTTTCATTTCAAGGATTTTTAAGTACTAGTTATAAATATATGAAGGGTTGATATAAGTAGACTTAATTTTATATACTTGGTGGGGGCATGAAAAAACCTTACTAAAAGAAATTGTGTATTTTGAACCATACTTTGCTAGTGATTTCTGTTATAATTTTGGAAATATGTCCTTATATAAACAATTTTCATCTAATACATCAGAAATCCAGCACTAGACTTCTGGTATTCATGTCAAGCCGTATTATCTATGCTTAGTCTCTGTGCATTTAATTCTCGTACTGTCTCTTTAAAGAAGCAAGTCAAATGAACAATCAACCTGTATGGTTTTCAATTCCCACTGAAAACAACGCTGATCCCTGTTCATTGTAAATTCATTTCTACAACACTGGTCTTTGCTATTGCTTGAGAGCCATTTGAACACTTTAGCTGGGAGAGCAGTATGAACAGTTTCTAAAACAGCTCAAATGGAAGTAGATCCAGATTCATATGAAATGTCAGTCAGAAACAAAAGAGGCAGCTTGAAGTAGTGGAAAGTGTAGGCTTTGAAACCAGGAAAGCCTGAGCTCAAGTCCCCTTTCACCACTCTAGTATCTGGGTGTGAAAATTAACCTCCTAAACCTCAGGGTCTTCTTTGAGGAAGGTACCTACCTAGTTCTTGTGTAATATGGAATGTAAAACTGATAGCAATGCCATAAACTTCCTGCCTGCCCCCAAAGCCTGAGCGATTAGTAACACACTTCCTCCTAACAATTCCGGCACCTGAAGATAAGGTAGGAAGCTTTGAAGTGCAGACTGTGTCAGCAGGGGTAATCTTCCCTGGAGGCAATGTATACCTAAAATCTTCCAGGAGCGAGAATTGCAAATTGTATCACTAAAAGATAAGTTTAAAATCCTGTTTGGACCATTTTGAATTTTAGGAATATCAAGGTGATGTGAGGCACAGCAGCTGGAGCAAAGACTTTAGAAACCCTGGTTGGTTCAGCATGGTGAGTTGTTTGGTGAAAAATAAGAAAAGCCAAGCCACTGGCATATGTCAGAGCCTGGGAAGCCTTTCTCTCTTCCCTTTTCTCAAGGATTCTGAGATAAATTTCAGAGGGTCATGTTGGGGATTTGGGCCATGGGAGCAATTTCAATCCCGCTCTGTTCCATACCTTCTCTCAGCCCTACTTCTGGTCTGGAAAGATACCTCTCTTTATCCCCCTCTTTCTACAGACAACTAGATCACTGTTTTTCAAACTCTGAAATGTTTTTCACAGTAAAAAAAAAAAAAAAAAAAGTCATCTTATATCATGACCCAGTACACACAGATTCCGGCCCCCCAAAAAAACCACAAAGGTTTGCTTAAACAATATTTATACTTACTCAGGCACTCTGATGGTTTCTTTTCCATTCCATTTACTTCCATTCCATTCCAAAACATGCTGGTGGTAACCCACTAAATTTCTTGACTCATTCAAGGGTCTTGATCCACAGTTTGAAAAGCACTAGACTTAGATAACTTCTCAGTGACACTGACACATTAGGGAAGATTCCAACACTAGAGAGTAGCCCTGGATTCATCCTCCCCACCCACACTGCCTCTCAAATCTTGTCCAGGCTGTAACTGGACCACAAAGATTGGCCTGAACTAGATTAGGCATTTGAGGGCCATTCATATTCTTTCTACAGTTTTGGGACCCCCAGAAGTTTCCAAACTGGACTTCTAGCTCTATTCTTAGGGCACAGCTGATTTGGATCATAAAGTTGTGGACATGAAGGCCAGAAAGGGTAAGTTAATGACCTTAAGTCAGAAAAAGGAAAGAAAGCATTGACCATGTTCACATCAAAGTGAAATGCTGGTTCTCACATCCTTGTCTTCATCCTTTATAGCAGGTCCTAAAACTTACTTGAGTGGACTAGCTCAGCTCCTTTAGGCTGTTGAATAATTGGCCTGGCTACATCCAAATTTTTTTTTTTTTTTTTTTTTACGTGTCCTCTGCATTGGCAGGCGGACTCCCAACCACTGCGCCACCAGGGAAGCCCTACATCCAAATTTGAATGTGCTTCCAAACCACTTAAGGAGCTTGTTAAAATCAAGATTCCCAGCCTAACCTCCATAGTTTCTCATTTAGATCTAGGGTGGGGTCTAGAAATCTTCTTTAAAAAAAAAAAAGTTTTTAATTGTGGTTAGAAAAAACATCTAATATAAAATTTACCCTGTTAATCATTTTTAAGTGTACAGTTCGATAGTATAAATTATCTTCACATTGTTGTGTAACAGATCTGTAGAAGCTTTTAATCTTGCAAAACTGAAACTCTGTACCCATGGAAAAACAACTTTCCATTTCCCCCTCCCCGTAGCCCCTGGCAACCATCATTCAACTTTGTTTCCATGATTTTGACTACTCTTGATATCTCATCCAAGTGGAATCATACAGTATTTCCTTTTTCTGACTGGCTTCTCCCACTAGGGATAATGTCCTCCAGGTTCATCCATGTTGCAACATGTGACAGGATTGCCTTCTTTTTTAAGGCTGAATAATAGTCCATTGTGTATATGTCATATTTTCTTTATCCATGGACAATTTGGGGTGCTTCTACTTCTTGGCTACTTTCAAGAGCATCTCTCTCCTGTGTCCAGTGACTCCCTTTATCTCTTGAGAAAAACTAAACTAGATATAGTAGATATTGTGTCCTGACATCAGAGTCACGATGTTTCATTCATAGACACAGTGTCAGTTAGACAGATAAATCCTCAATCTGTAGTTCTTTTTTTTTTTTTTTAATAAATTTATTTGTTTATTTTTGGCTGCATTGGGTCTGCGTTGCAGTGCGCGGGCTTCTCACTGTGGTGGCTTCTCTTGTTGTGGAGCACGGGCTCTAGGCTCACCGGCTTCAGTAGTTGCAGCACGCAGGGTCAGTAGTTGTGGCACACGGGCTTAGTTGCTCCGCAGCATGTGGGATCTTCCCTAGCCAGGGCTTGAACCCGTGTCTGGTGCATTGGCAGGCGGATTCTTAACCACTGCGCCACCAGGGAAGTCCCTTGGAAAGGGTTTTGAATGGTCAGTTGATTTCTGTAGGTACTTGGTGGTGTCAAATGATAGCAAATAGAACTAGGTGCTGGATTTGGTTTGGTCATTATCTCCTCACTCATGAGAGCAAGAAGCAAGTACATAAGTGAAAAGAAAGAAGTAAACTTATTTACTTGCTCTGTATTTGTGCTATTGTAAAACGACCCCTAAAACGAACTGGATGAAAGGACCTAATTTTCTAGATTTATCTCTGTTCTGAGCATTGTGCTTATTATGCCACTCCAGGACTCTTCCATTTCTGTGTTTAAAACATTCTCCTCTAGTATTAACAACATGTATCTCTCCTCACTGAAGCAAAATGTCCCACTAGAGAGAAGCATGTGCAAGATTTGTGGAACCTTGTGAAAGAGAAACATGACAAATATTTTATAATAGAAAGCTACCAAGAAATGAAATTCTTGAACATGCAAGGGAGGTTGCTATATTAAGAGACATTCACACACACACAAAAAAAAGACATTCACCTTTTTAAAAAATGTGCTTACAACAGACCCAGTGAGATTTTGTAATTATCCTTATTATTAAAAGATTTGATTTACATCCATACAATTGATGCTGAAACTGCTCAGCAATTGATTTTCCAAATGCTGTACTTTATACGTAGCACATTCAATTGATTTTCTCATTTCTAGATATTACGGTTTAAACGTTTCTTAAATGCTATGCAGAATATTGAAGATTTCAGCAGACAGGGATTTTATTCAGGATGGTATATGTGCCCTGCAATTGGGCTTCCCAATGGGGCCACACACTTCTGAGAGAAACAATTAGTGTTGAGTAATTAGTTACAGAAGGTGCAAAAAGGTATCCCGAAATGTCAAGGTAAAAATGTTTGATGATTAAGTGCAAATTATTTAACAAAGATGCCATGTGGTAATATGGTATTTTTGTAATTCAGCATTTTGATGTTTCATGCCATTTGGTATTTTTAATGTACTAGGCACAGTTTCATATGTGTGTATGAATATACATACATATCATTTATTGCACTTTTAAAAAGTTAACTGATATTTTAAATTATAAGAGTAATACATGTTCATGGAAAAAAATTAAAACTATGCAAAAGACAGAAATATACAAAGGGAAAAAACAAAAATCTGCCTCCCTACTTCTTTCACTCCTCAGTCCTACTACCCAGAGGTAAACAATGTTAAAATTTCCTGCCACCAAAGTTCACTGTCATATATACATATGTCCTTTTAAAACTCTATAAATATGCTTATAATACTCTTCTGCAGTTTGCTTTCTTTAGTAAACAATGTCTTAAACTTCATCTTTGTACATCTGTACATATAGATCACTTTCATTCTTTTTGATGCTGCATTACATACCATTTTAAGGATGTGCTTGTATTTATTAACCAAATTGATGGAAATTTTGGTAGTTTCTAGATTTTTTTTCTTTTCTATTGCAAACCTATGCATAAAAATGCTCTTTACATCATTATCTATCCATACATGTGCAGGTATAGTGCTGGATGGTTGAGTAATTTCCTAGAAATGGAATCTCTGGGTAAAAGGACATGTATGTTTTTAATGAACTAGTTTTATACATTTAAGAAAATATGTGCTTAAGGTAAAAAATCAATCAGTACAGAAAGTGAAAAGCATAAATTCCCTTCTAAAGCTCTGACCTCCCCACCAGCCATGGTTAAGTTTCTCAGTACCCTCATAACTTTAAAGTAATGTATATTTTATGTATGTGTATTTAAAAAATACAAGTGGGATGATTCAATATGGGGTATGTTCACTTTACATTTGCTAGATGGTGTGAAATTGCTCTTCAAAAAGATTACATCTGTTACATTCAAAAGTGTGTGAGGGTACCTCTACACCTCCACTATCCTTGACAGTAACCGTGGATAGTATCACACTTTTCATGTTTTGCCAATCTGACAGATAAAAATGGCATTAAAAAACATTTAAATTTGTATTTCTTCATTTATGACTGAGGTGGAGCCACATTTGACTGACTTCCTTACTGGTTTCTGTCCTTTCGTGGCACTCATAATTACACACAAGTGTCTCTACTGTTACTTGAAGCAGATGTCTACTCTGTCCCTTGGTAAGATGCTGTATTTCTTCCTGATTTCCTCCAACCCCCAAAACAAGACGTTTAGATGAGACCTCTGTACATCCCCCTTTCTCTGTTTCCTTCCTCTTCCAGATGAGATCTTTGAAATATTTTCATTCCTCTTCTCTTCTTATCTCCTAGGTTAGGCTGAGATATTTAGTAATTTTTGTTCTAGACTGTCATTTCTTCAGACGGAATACAGGGGTGACACATTCTTTGAATCCTCCTAGATGTGTAAATATCATCCTTTCACCTCAATAGGTGAATGATATCTTGAAAGACTATAGCATTCTTAGGTTGTAGCTTCCTTTTTCTCAAATACATGTGAGGTTAGTTCAGCTTCCCGTCTTGGGGATAAGAAGTCCAGGGTCAGTCTGTCTCTTTTGTGAGTTACTTATTCTGTCTATAAGCTGTTAAGCTTTTCTTTTTATACTTGGAGTTCAGGAATTTTACAGTGATTTTCCTAGGGGTGTATCTTCTATCACTGAACTGCTGGTAACTTGGCATGCCCTTTTAAGCTGAGACTAAGGAACAGTTCTTCCATTTGTTTAATTATTATCTCTCCCCCATCTCTTCTTTTTTCTCTCTTTAGAACTCATATTATTCACATATTAGATACCCTCTAAGGCTCTTAGTCCTTTTCCTCATAATTTCTACCTCTTTGTATTTTGGTTCTATCTACTCAAAAGATATTTCTAACTTTTGGCCTCTAAATCATACCTCCGCAGTGACCAACCATCCTCTTCTTTATTACTATATTTTTTAAAGTCTTTATTGAATTTGTTACAATATTGCTTCTGGTTTGTGTTTTGGATTTTTGGCCCTGAAGCATGTGGGATCTTAGCTCCCTGACCAGGGATTGAACCCACACCTGCATTGGAAGGCAAAGTCTTAACCACTGGACCGCCAGGGAAGTCCCCCATCCCCTTCTTCTTTTTTTTTTAAATATAAATTTATTTATTTATTTATTTATGGCTGAGTTGGGTCTTTGTTGCTGCGTGTGGGCGTTCTCTAGTTGCAGCGAGCGGGGGCTGCTCTTTGCTGCGGTGCGTGGGCTTCTCATTGTGGTGGCTTCTCTTGTTGGGGAGCACGGGCTCTAGGCAAGCAGGTTTCAGTAATTGTGGCACAAGGGCTCAGTAGTTGTGGCACACGGGCTTAGTTGCTCTGTGGCATGTGGGATCTTCCCGGACCAGGGCTCGAACCCGTGTCCCCTGCATTGGCAGGCGGATTCTTAACCACTGCGCCAGCAGGGAAGCCCCTCATCCTCTTCTTTAATTTGTCTATTAATTTTTGAAGTGAAAAAAATCAGTTTCATCTCCAGAAAATCATTTTGTGCTGTAACTGAATCTCCTTAAGTGCTCTTATTAATTTTTAGATAGAGTTAAATAAGCGACTATCTAGATAAGCCCTTACTTTTACTGAGACTCAGTGGGAGTTCCTAGGTCTTCTCACAGGTACAATGCAGATAAAATCTTGGCCACTTAATCTCTGATCCACTTTCTTCTTCTCTTTACTGGGCTATTCACAAGAAACAATTTTGATGATATCCAAATAAATCCTATTCTGAAGATCAGAAGGTAAGGCATTTCTGTGCTCACTTTAGCAGCACATACACAGAAGGTACGGCATTTATTTCTGCTGATATTTTTAAAAGCAGGTAGGATAATATTTTTAAGTTCATGGACATATAATGGAAGTAGTCACATGGATTTGTGCTATGAGAATAGCTCTGGAAGGACTACCACCAGGAAGTTTCTGGTTTCCTTAAGGTACTCTTTCCTAAATGTCACCAAGTTTCATTCCACTGTGATTCATAGCTATGACTCAGGATTGTCTCTGTTCTCTCTAGTAATGACTGGAACCATATCACATGACAGTTAAATGAAAAAGATAAAAGTTTATGGGGCAATTATTCTTAACTCAAAGCTAGTTTGTGTGGCTTTCCTGCCAGCCTACTAATAATAATTGTGCATGAGAGTTATATAAGGCAGGGTAGATTTAGGGTGTGGTAAAGATTATTGAATGATATGGAGGGGACTGCTTATTCCAGTGGAGAAGAATGAACATGCTTGTTTTGGGTCCTCTTCCAGATACATGTCTATCTCCTGGATTATTATTAAACTATTTTGATTTTTTAGCATCCTGAGTGCTTAAATTATTTTATTTTTGTTATTTGATACCAAGGTAGGGAGGAAAGATTTAAGATCTTTCTCATGCTATTTAATAACTAGAAAATGGAAGCATTAAAAAGGTACCATATAGTGTCTCTTAGAGCCAAGAAGGAAAGCAGACCACTGACTTTCAGGCCATTATGTCCTCTCTGATTCTGAAGCTCTTTATGCAAGAGGTAGAATGTGTACTCCTTATATAACCTCTAAACTCAAGTTACCATGGTCCCCTCCTAATCAAATTGACTGATATTTTCAACTCTTCTTTCTCTTTGCTATTTTTACGATATCTGACGAGGAAGAATCCTTTCCTTCCCCTTCTGAAGCCCCTTTGGCCTACGTATTACATGCTCCTTTGCTTTTTCTCTTAACTCTCTTATCACTCTTTTTCTCCCTTTCACTGGTTCCTCTTCCTACTCTCATTGTCTAAGACCTAGTTCTTGATGATGTGTTCATTCATTCATCCATTCATTCAGCAAATATTTATTGAACACTTATTATGTGCCAGGCACGATGCTAAGAAGTGGTCATAAAAGGGTGAACAAGAAGGTGGTATCATGTTCATGTAGCTCACATTCTAGAAGGGAGACAGACAATGAGAAAACAGGCAAAATCAGGACCAACTGTGATAAGTGGAATTAAGGATTGTGATAAGTATATAACTAGGAAAATAAACAAGATTTGGTGAAAGAGAGCAATGAGGTTTGAGCCTGTGAGACCTGCTTTAAATAGTGTACCCTGAGAAGACTTCTCTGAGGAGGACGGATCCGCATGAGAAGGAGCTGCTGGGTGAGACGTGGGAGGGGAAATCGTCCCCAAGCCAGGAACAGGTGCAGAGTTCCTAAGGAGGAACTAACAGAAGGTCGTCATGGCCATGAAATAATGGAGAAGAGGTGAGGAGCCATAAGAGGTACAGTTAGAGGTGTAGGCAGGACCCAGATAGTGCGGAGCATTGTAGCCTGAGTAGGGAGGTCAGACTTAATCTAGGCAAACTGGAAATCTTTGAATTGTTAAGTAGGAGAATAATAAAATCAGAGTTAAAATTTTAAAACAGTGATGTGTAGAGAATGGACCATAGGGGAACAAGTCTGGAAACAAGAAACTAGTTAGGGAGCCATGGCAGATACTGTTGATTGACCGCATAAAACTTATTCCTATCTCTGCTCCATACTGTCTGGAAGCCTAGTTTTTACTTTCCCAGTCTCCCTTGCAGCTATAGGTGGCCATGTCACTTAGACCTGACCTTTGTGCCACAGAAGCAAGTTTTCTGGAAAGCTTCTGGCACAGAAACTGTGTTTCTTGATAAAAGGAACAGATGTGAGGGTTGGCTGGTACTGTCTTGCCCCCATGGTGATGTGTCCTTGCTTTCTGCCTTTGATCTAATGATACCTGGAGTTGTAGCAGCCACTCTGTGACCATGAGGGAAAGGCCAAGAAAGTTACAGAGACACAGACATGGAACCACTGAAAGAACCCCGGAGCCACTTTGTCCAGACTTTTTGATCTAGAAACAACTAAGTGCCTTTATTATTTAAGCCACTAACAGTGAACTAAATTGCTACCTGCAGCTGAAAGCATTTTTATTAACCCAGAACCTCTTGTAGGCTATAGGTGAGAGCTGGTGGCTTGGACTAGGGTGATAGTGCTGAGTACCAACTTCATGCAGGTTACTTCATATTTAATTCTGATCTCTTCTCTCCTTTTCTCTCTCTCTGTCTTACTCTCTCTCTCACTCTTTCATTTGGTAGCTCCATTTTCTTGAAGTTTCCTCATGTCTAAACACTCCAAGAGGGACTTCCCTGGTGGCCCAGTGGTTAGGACTCCATGCTCCCAATACGGAGGGCCTGGGTTCGATCCCTGGTCAGGGAACTAGATCCCGCATGCCTCAACTAAGACCTGGCCCAGCCAAGTAAATAAATAAATAAATAAATAAAAATAAACAGTCCAAGAGCCCCTAGTTTCCAACCACTAATTGATACTTTCTCCATCCAATCTTCCTGGAATTGTTGCAACAATATCAAGGTCACCTTCCCAAACCTCCATTCAAGAGCTGACAGCAGATCCTGATAGTGATTTTGAACAAACCTAAAGTGATTCAGACTTGTATTCAAGGCACTTTGCTGGATGAACCCACTCTCCTTGTACAGCCTCATGGACTTGTTACTCTTTAAACATATTCTTTGTGTCAACTTCTGGTTACAACTTTGTTCCCCCCATTCATTTAAAGAGCATCTACATGCCTTCTATGTCAAACACTTGTTAAACACCATACTTTCACATATGCTCACTAATTTAATCTTTGCAACCAACCCATGAGATAGGTTTTATTATCCTCATTTCACTGATGTGAAAACTAAGGGTTATGGGGCTTGCCTTGTCCAAGGGCAGAACGCTGGTAAGAGGCAGAGCCAAGATTTCAACCCGTGTTTTCTGATTCCAAGCCCAGTGTCCTTTCTTGGGCCTTTATGCCACAGTCTTAATCATCTCAATCTGTAGTAACTCTCTTTTGCTTTCTGCCAGTACACATCTACCTCTACTCCCTACCCCTTTCAAGACATGTTTTTGACATTTGCCTCATCCAGGAGTCTTTGTCATCTTTCCTCAGAGCTTTGTATGTAGTTGAAATTAGATCATTATAGATTGGGGTTTTTTAGTGGTAATATTAATTGCAATCGGTTAATTGATCTCTGGTAATTCCATTTCTCTATGGCCTGTCTCTCCAACAAGATTTCACACTTCCCAAGGGCATGAGCAAAAGCAACATATTCTTCTTAACTTTTTGGTATTCACTTTTAATACTTAGGAAAATGCAGTAGGTGATTAATTGATACTTGTCTAATAAAAGGCCAAATAAAACAATGAGAATCTTGCATTAAATCTATGTTTCTGGCTCCAGATAATCCCCTATATCCTTTGATTTCATTCTTACATACATTCACAAAATCTAAGTACTAATAAACACCATTTTCTTGTTTTTTACCACAAAAATTCCAACATGTTCCCTATTATGGTAAGTATTGTATTTGGTAACCTTTCTAATTAGCATTACATTTTAAATGCCTTTAAAATGCTCCATTGCGTATTTGTCCAATAGTCCATGACAATTCAGACATGTAATTGCTGTTATGGATTACCTGGTGACCATCATTAAATAAGTAGAGAGACTTAAACATGTGTAATGCTAATTAGGAAAGTTATCAACTATGGGAAGTTAAGATAATAGGGAACATGATGGTTTTGTTTTGCAACTGCAGTAAAAACATGGCTACAGGGATACAGACGAATCTCTTGTGAATTTAGTGCCCTCAGAAGCAAGGAGCCATTTTACAGTGGAGAATACAGCACAGCAGAAAGTGACTGTGAATTGTGCCCCCTTTTTGTCACTCCGTTAATAACTGACTGTGACTGCCAAAACATTTCTCCTGGATTGTACCAGGGAAACACAAGAGGTCGAGCCCTGAGCAAAATATAACCAGAGAGGGCCTCTTTTCTGTTCCCTTGAAATACACCCCCCAAATCAATATCACTCTGTTTCTAGCCTTGCTTTCATAGCCCTACAATCTATTAGGCCTCTATTCAACATGTTCTATTAAGTGATGTGGGTTTTTTCCCTTACTGAAGAAATTGATGAGTACCTTATTAAAAAATCATCCAAGATTGCCCCCAGTTCTCACAAAGGCTACTTGACCCTGACTGCTGTTCCAAGCAGTTCCTTGGAGAATCTTGGAGAATTGTTATAGCATAAAAGCTAGGTAGCTTCTCTGAAGGAACATGACGTGGTTTGGGGACATTTCATTTTTTTAAAGAAATAATATTTCACTATTCCTAAGCTGTAAGAAGTAGGTTTGGTGGGAGTGGTGAGGGAGCAAACTAGATTTTTTTTTTTTTTTACATCTTTATTGGAGTATAATTGCTTTACAAAAACTAGTTTTTTAAATGTCATTTCGGAAACATATATGAAATAATATGCAACATTTGCACATATATGTGCATTTTTCTTAGGAGAAGGACTAGAGCTTTCATCAGATTCTGCACATGAGCCTTTTGGTAAACTGAAATAGATGCACGTTACATGCCAGGCACCAAGGAATAGTACCATGTAAGAGACTTAGAATGTTCTATGCTTAATATTAGCAAGAAACCAAAAAACAAAAAACAACAAGCTAAAATCCAGGGGTGAAGCAAACATTCCCTCACAGCGCTTTCTTTCATAATTATATGGCAAAGAGCTGTAGAGCCTTCGGTCTCAGCTCATCATTGCCTGTCGGGGACCTGCTGGCTCCCTGGAGCTTTCTGGAGTCTTGGGAAAATAGAGAAGAGGGTGGGATTTTTACCTCTGTTTACCACAGAGCATTCCAGAATCACATTGCCACCTTATGAGTCAGGCAGTCATGATTTGTTTCATAAAGCCAACTTTTAGGTAGGTTTGAGGTACATCTCTCTGGAACAGGAGTGGCTGACCTCTGAAAAGATTGGGGGCCAAGGTCATACCAATAGCTCATATAGACCCATATCTGTGCTCTAACTGCCCTTTTCCCTCCCCACCCAATCATAATTGGGAACCCAAATTGTGTGTTCAGACACTCGGGTTTATCATTTGATTTTATTCAGTCTTGATATCAGGGCCTGGAAAATTTCTGACTTCTTCACACACGGAATTCAGAAGGAGATAAACAGAGTAAGGATGATAGATTTTGCAGATATTTATTTACTCTTGCAGATGAAATAAAAGCATCCTCATATATTCTGTCTTTTCCTTCAGTCGAGTGCCTGTTTAGGTGTGGCTGGGCAGGTTTTCCCTACTCGATGTAAATTGGAAGCTATTTTCTTTTGCCCGACCCAGTTACGTGGGAGAGTTTCTTGCCTTTTGGGAGGTCTGAGGTCTTCTGCCAGCCTTCAGTAGGTGTTCTGTAGGAGTTGTTCCACGTGTAGATGTATTTCTGATGTATGTGTGGGGAGGAAGGTGATCTCCGCGTCTTACTCTTCCGCCATCTCGAAGCTCTCTTTTGGAAGCTATTTTCATTCTTTTATTCTCTTAATTTGGCAAATGTTTGTGGCATGCTGCTGTGCTGTGTGTGTGGTGCTGGACTGTGTGCTGTGAAAGAAGCAAGACAGGCCTGCGTACTGCCCACGTCCTGGGGCCGTTGAAGAAGGAAAGCTTATCATGGGAAGTTTAGAAGTGTAAGCATTGAATAGAATGCAAGGCCGTGTTAAGGGGGGCCTCACAGGCTCTGATCACGGTATTCCCCTGCATGAGGTAAGGCTTGAACTGAGTCTTGAAGGATGGCAGAGAGGAGGCGAGGAGGACATCTCAAGTGGAGAAATTAGTGTAAACAAAGGTTTGGGGTTAAGGAAACCTTTAACCCCAAGGGCATGCGTGTGTGTGCATGTGTGTACGAGTGCATGTGTTTAAAGCAGAGGAAGGAGATAAAATTAGAAAGGTAGACTTGGAATAAATCATGGGAGACCTGGAATTTTAAAACTTGATCCGGTAGATAACGGAAATTATTAGAAAGGTTATTGATGTGTTGAAAGAGGAAATCTGACATTTGTAAGGCACCTATGATGTGCCAGGCTCTGTGCTGGCCCTTTACTTACATAAACAATTTGATCTCAAAATGACCTCTCCAGGAAGCATCCCCATTTTTCAGTTGGGAAAAATAATTAAAAATATTTTATTATGGACGCTACGTGCCTCCTGATAAAAGTACAAAAATCATCTATGAAATATTCTTGCCCAAAATAGAATTTCTATGTGATCAAGTCTCTAAACGCCACTAAGAGTTTATAGGACATACAAGAACAGAAGAGCGTGTTAAATGATACATGAGATGCAAACAACAGAATCTAGAATCTGAGAAATTGCAGGATTGAAAACGAGTTTATCTTGAGAAAATTTCAAAAGAAGAAGAAATCCTGTAATGAACCCCCTGTGTACTTATCACTCAGCTTTAGCAATTACCAATTATGGCCAATCTTGTTTCATCTTCACTCCTCACTTTCCACCCGCCACTAATTATCTTGAAGGAAATCCCAGTTGTCATACCACTTCAGAAACATTTCAGTGTGTCTTAAAAAGGTAAGGGCTCAAAACCAAAAGCCAAAAACCAAAACCACAATATTATCATCGTACCTAAATTAATAATAATACCACCAAATAGTCATCATTCACATTTTCTGAATTGTCTCATAATTAGAAACAATATCTTTTGTTTCAATCAGAAACCAAATAAGATCTATATATTGAAATTGCTTGCTGTCTCTCAAGTCTCTTTTAATTGAAAAGCTCCTCTTCCCTCTCCTTTTTTTTCCCCTCAAAATTTGTTTGTTGAAGAAATCAGGTTTTGTTCTTAGGGTTTTCCACATCCTCTGAACTTTGCTGATGCGTCCCCTTGTTCCATGTAACATGTTCCTCTGTCCCTTGACTTCCTGCAAACTGGTAGCTGGCTCAGATTCTGAGTTGTTTTTTGGCAAGGATACTTAGAGGGAGTGGTATGTATCTTCTAATTTAAGCAACTCTACAGCCAGGAAATGGAGAAGCCCTGGAGTTTCACTGAAGTGTCTCTGGTTCCAAAACTGTGTTCTGGCCAACTCTTCCCTCTATGATTAATCTGACAGAGAAGAATGGGAAGAACTGATGGGATGGAGCCTGGGCACTGTGAGACTGATTCATCTCAACATTCATGTGCTAGACACTCCACTGGGCAGGAAGCGAGCAGGCAGCTGTTGTAATGACCCAGGCATGCGGTGATGAAGAGTGTGACCGCAGAGACCCTTGTCTTTTTGCAGAGGAAGGTGCAAGCCACAGGATCTTGTAATATTTTGGTTCCTGCAGTTATGTTCTAAGGGGTTCCAGGCACCTGGTTATGCAGAAATGTTTAGGTTTCTGTGATTTTTGAATGCTCTGCTGAACTCTGGGGGTTAATGGAGGAATCAGAATTACCCAGACTGTTAATAGATAACTTTGATGACTTTTAAAATATTTTTATTTCTTTGTTCTGCCCCTTTTTCCAAAAAGGATTTGAGATGGAAATTTTTTCCTTTTAAAATTACAAACTCTTTTTTTCAGATAACAGCATTATGTGTTCATTAACACACACACACACACACACACACACACACACACACACACACACACACCCTCTATCTCAGAAATATTTAACATAGAAACCCCACATGACAGGGCTCTGCTAGTGGTGGAAGGAGAGGATTACCTGGAGCTGACATTTAGAGCTAACTCATTCTATGTTTGAATTTGTTTGTCATGTATTCTATTTGTAATTAAAAAACCCCAAATACTACAGATGTGATTAAAAATTATTATAAAATGGCATCATGTTGGACATCCTTTTACAACTTCCTTCTTCATTTAACAATCTATCTTTAGAAGTGGAATAGTTATTATATAGGCAGAGTTATTAGTTATAATAATTATTATACAAATTATTTATAATAAAGTAATATATTGTAATATATAATATACATTTATATAATATATTTATAATACAACAACTTAATTACTAACTATTCTTATATTAATTATTATTATACAATTATCATATAATTTCTAAGCAATGCCTATATATAGTTACTAAATATTTTCTGACTTAAGCACAAATTAGAAAAAATCGGATAGAAAGATAAAAATCTAATATAGTTACTATATATAGATATTGCTTAGAAATTGTAATCATGGAGGTGAACAATTATTAATTGATCAGTGGTAACTCTATATATTCCTTAGGACAAATAATTGGTTTGCTACTGTCTTAATCCTGCTCTTTATTTGTCCTGCCTCTAGCCACTGCCTAGATTTGGCCCCAAAGTCAGTGGTCCAGGAAGCTCTGTAGCATGTGAACCTTTTCAGGACACTAATTTCTATCATGGGCAGAGGTTCTTTCTTTCTTTTTCTTTCTTTCTTTCTTTCTTTCTTTCTCTTTCTTTCTTTCTTTTTTCCTTCCTTCCTTCCTTCCTTCCTTTCCTCTTTCCTCCCTCCCTCCCTCTCTCTTTCTTCTTTCGTTTTTATCTTTTGCTTCCATAGACTAGGAAATAGGACCCTCTTTCCCAAAACCTAAAAAAAAGATTTCCACTACAGTATATCAAAGAGAGATATTGTGATAAATGTACTTGTCTATTAATCAAGTACCTGAGTGTGCAGGAATTGAAGTGAGCACTGAGGTTCAAGCAAAAGTAAGAAGCAGAGTCCCTGCCCTGAAGTTCTGAAATATATATTTTCCTTAATAATCCAGGGCTGAAATAAAACTGTCTTAACTTTGACGGTAGTCCCGGTGCCTTCGAATCCATGTCCCCTCTGAATCGCCGGGTTGTAGGATGGGCTCGGAGGTAATGCTGCAGCCAGAGACTGATCATTGGGTTTCTGCATTCATCTGCAGTTTCCTCAAATGCAGTGCACAGGTCTCAATGCAATTAAACGCCCAAACTGCCAAGTTCAGTTTCTGAATCCAGTATATCTCCCTAGGCCTGACCTGCATATTAAAGACATCCGCTAAATATACAATTTGGATGTATAATCTGTTTATCTGTCATATGCACTGATACCAAGTTTATCTTATTTTAAAATAATTATTTTAAAGACTAGGCATCGTAGATACGAAACTTACAATATAATTATTTAAAAAATGCACTAATAATTAGCAAAACAAAACCACCCTGGAAATTGCACTCATGCAAGCATATTTCTGCCAGCTTGGATTTTACATTAACACATTATCTGCAATAGTTTTCTCAAATGGAGTGCCATTTATAGATACCTGCCAAGCCTCATCAAAACAAACAAGCCCCTATAATAAGAGTTAGCATGTAAAGTGAGGGTGGACAGAGCAAAATTCTTTTCCCCAGGGCTCTCTTTTATCAAACGACCCTGCCTGAAGAATAGAGGCCAGTGTTTTATGTTTCAAGTGGACCATATGGCATGATATGAGTGCACTTTAATGACTTATTAGCATATTCTTCCAACTAGGCTTTCCTAGTTAAACCAGCTTGACAAACTGTGAATTTTAAAATATTTGCATGAAACCTCCTGGAATAAACAAGGCTTGGTGATTTGTTTGCTCTTCCTTGTAGATGAAAGAAAAGATGGTTGATCCTTCATGACAGTGCTCATGAAAAAATCAGGTCAGCCACCTCCTCTCTAGCCCTTATGAGTGGAAGATTTTTGGAATGTCTGCAACGTTATTCAGACGTTTTGGCTCTCCATGACAAGAAGATTCCCTGCTCTACCTAGATTCTGTGCTTTAAAAATGCTAACTCTGGGGCTTCCCTGGTGGCGCAGTGGTTGAGAGTCCGCCTGCCGATGCAGGGGACGTGGGTTCGTGTCCCGGTCTGGGAAGATCCCACATGCCGCGGAGCGGCTGGGCCTGTGAGCCATGGCCGCTGAGCCTGCGCGTCCGGAGCCTATGCTCCGCAGTGGGAGAGGCACAACAGTGAGAAGCCCGCGTACCGCAAAAAAAAAAAAAAGCTGACTCTGTCTTCTGTGACCTTGATCCTTCCTGGGGAATGAGATCTAGTTGCCTGCCTGCCTCATTAAAAAGCCTTTTAGCATTTGGAGGAAGACCAGGAACCAGATCAGGGCTTGGGGCTTAGGACTTCCTATCGTGGCTTGGTTACGGAGTTATGTGAACCTAAAGGCTAGTTGTGTCTGCTGTGACTGCTCGAATAGTCTCTGAAAATGGAATATGTAAGGAGGAACAGAATGGAGCTGCGCATACTACCTAGACTGAGAAAGCTAGCCTCTCTATATGCTATTGCACATGCTGGAGCACTTACTGCTCTTTTCAGATTTGTCAGAATGTAAATGTCTCCTTTCCTCTCTTTCCTAAGTTAGTTCTTGGTACTTTTTGTGGATCAGGATGCTCTTTGTGGAGGTTGCCACTGATCACATATGATGAGGGTGACAATCCTTGGTGACTCCACAATTAAGATTGTCATCTCTAGTACAACCACAGTGATGTGGGCATGTGAATATGGATTTCACTCCAGGAAACTTTTCTACTTTATGGCAGATACTGCCACAACCCCGTTTTCCCTAGTTATTTTCCAGTTAGAGGTCTCCCTGTGACAATATTATGGCCAATGAGATGTAAGTGGAAGTCTGTTGGATGCAGTTTCTGGAAAAGCTTTTGCTTTCCTGGGAAAAAGAGACAAACCTAGCTGACCTATGCCTTGTCTTTACCCCCACCTTCTCCTTGGGTGGAATGTGGATGAAATGGCTGGAGGTGCTGTAGCTCTCTTGCAATTATGAGTTGGCAAGCAGTAGGAAAGAAGCCAACACACTAAATATATGAAACAAATAAACTGATTACGAAACTGAAGCCAGAGTGGCTGTGACTTGTTCAAAATTTACTAAACAAGTCCTCTGACTTCAAGTACTGTGTTCATTCCTTATATTTTGTAACAAGTCAAAAGGCAATACTTCTTATGGTTTTTGCACTCTTACTAAATGCTGGACCCTAAGCTAATTTTTAACATGTATTACTTTTTTTAAAATTTATTTAACCTTTATAAAAACCTGGTAAAGTTGTGCTATGGACTGAATTGTGTCCCCCCAAATTCATATGTTGGAGATAGGCCTTTAGGGAGTAATGAAGTCATAAGGGTGGGGCCCTAACCAGATAGGATTAGTGTCTTTTTAAGAAGAGGCACCAGAGAGTTTATGCTCCCCTCCCCCCACCCCCCTGAGTCTCACTCTCTCTCATTCTCTGCTCTGTGAGTACACAGAGAGAGCACAGACTTCTACAAGCCAGGAAGAGTGTTTCACAAGAAAATGAACTGCCTGGCCTTTTGATCTTGGACTTCCCAGCCTCCAAAATTTTGAGAAATAAATTTCTGTTTAAGCCCCCAAGTTGGTGCTATTTTTTTAACAGCAACTTGAGCAGACTGAGGCAAGTAGGTACTATTGTTTTGCCCCTTTTGCAGGTAAGGAAACGGAAGCTCAGAAAGATTAAGTATCTTCAAGGCCACATAGCTAGTAAATTATACTTTTCCTTTCTTCAACAGATGGTGTCCCCTTGGCCAGTAAGTGGTCAGTCCTGTTAATGAGTTTATACTAGTGATTCCAATTTCTAAAGGTAAAACAATAATACTTGAGAACAGGGGTTGACAACTTTTTCTGTAAAGAGCTAGATAGTAAATAGTTTAGGCTTTGTGTGCCATATGGTCTCTGTTGGAACTGTTCAACTCTCCCTCTGTCGTATAAAAGCAGCCACAGATAATACGTGAATGAATGGGCATGGCTATCGGATTATCTGAAAGTTTTATTTACAAAATCAGGTGGTAGGCTAGATTTGGCCCATGGTCCAGTCCATTGTTTACCAGCCATTCTTTAGAACAACACTAAAAGGACAATGCTTTCTGAATTAGTTGTACTGCATTTGAATTCTGCCATATACCTTTAGGTGAATCCTATCATCTGGGCCCCATTTTCCAAGTTAGAATGGTCATATCTGCCCTGCCAGACTACCAGGGTCATTGTCAGGATCACGAAAGATACTAGCTGTAGAAGGGTTCTGAAGAAGAGCAAGTGCTTATGCAGACAATTTGGTACCAGTAAAGTTTGATACCCATATAGTTCAGAGTACTCCTGGAAACTCCACCCCAGGCAAAACATCTTTGGTTTAAAGAGTGGAGTCAACTGAGGCTGATCTGGCTGCCCTCCAGGGAAGGTCCCTCTTCCTCTCACCAGGGGTCTTTGGGTGCCCGTTAGGCTTCAACTTCCAGTTAGATCTGGGGTAGAGTTGGTCCTTGGGCAGATTCCAGGCTCCCTGGCACGCAGAGCTCTCTTTGGCTTTAAGCCTGCATCTTCAGTGACTGACTTGTTTATTTGAACTAGGGGTGGGTAGGGAGGGGTGCCACGGTGTGTGTGATACTCCTGGTAAGGCAGAAATGGGCCAGCCTGGATCTCTGCAGGGCACAAGTCTAAAAGCGAAAATGGATTCTGTCTCCTTCTCCATGCCTTGAGAAACCAGGTTGCGGGCCCAAGCCAGAAACCAGAAAAAAATCTGCCCCTTTCTTCCATTCTTGATGCTTTCACTTTCTGAAATATTAGTTATTTCTTCAAGTGAGATCATATATGCAATTTCTGGCCTATGAAAATTATTTTGGTCTCTGAGAATTTAGGATGCCAACCTCTTTTAAAAATAGAGAAGAAAGGGCAGAAGAAAACTCTTAAAAACATCTTGGGGGTCCAGGGAGAGCTTCTTTTAAATGTTGTTGAAGTGTTTTAGAATGCCATTCAAAGGCCTTTGGATTTGGGTCTCAAATACTCTTTTAAGCTTCCTCTCCAACTGCATTCCTGACCTGCCCATGAGCATTCAGCCTGGATTTCTCATCCTGGCTGGATCACGTGGGTTAAAGTGCGTGCCTTAGCCAGCAATTCCTCTCCCTGGAATGCGCTCCTTGTACACATTTTGTACAAGTACACATTTTCTCTCCTTGTACACATTTTGTACAAGTACACATTTTCTCTCCTTGTACACATTTTGTACAAGTACACAATTCCCTCCTTGTACACATTTTCTTCCCTCCAACCAACTCTCTGGGCAACTCTTACTTTGCCTTTGAGGAAGTCTCAAAACTAAAGCAAGGGCTTCCCTGGTGGCGCAGTGGTTGAGAATCTGCCTGCCAATGCAGACGACCTGGGTTCGAGCCCTGTTCTGGGAAGATCCCACATGCCACGGAGCAACTGGGCCCGTGAGCCACAACTACTGAGCCTGTGTGTCTGGAGCCTGTGCTCCGCAACAAGAGAGGCCACGACAGTGAGAGGCCCGCGCACCGCAATGAAGAGTAGCCCCCACTCGCCGCAACTAGAGAAAACCCTCGCACAGAAACGAAGACCCAACACAGCCAAAAAATATATAAATAAAAAAATAAATAAATAAAATAAAATAAAATAAAATAAAAAAACAAAAAACTAAAGCAAGCCTTGCCCACCCTGCCCTACGCAGCAGAGCTATCCCCTCCCTCTACCCTATCCCCTCAACGCTTCATGTAGATCTTCAGTTTAACCCTGCATTTTATTCATCTATTCCTCAGAGTTGCTTGTACATAGTAGGTACTTAATAAGTACCAACAGAATACTACTGAATGAAAGCAGCCAGGAGTAGAGGAAAGCAGTGGCCTGGGAATAAAGAGACTCTGGTTCCCATCTCTCCATCAAGAGCTAAGCAGGGTATGTTATGCACGAGAAAGTGCTTTGTAAACTGAATATGCCACGCACATTGAAAGTCATCCTTTTTTCTCAGGATCAGTTGTATTCATTGCCTTCATGTGGCTTGCCTTTAATTCCTACTTGTGTGTCTCCATAAGAAAGATCTCAATCAATGAAATAGTGATTTGAGAACAAATTAGTGCCAGTCATGCTCTTTTATCTCCAAATAGAACTGAATCTTCTCTGAGATTCAGAGGATTTTATTTCTGGCCATGTCCTCATGTATTTCTATTTCCATGTTCTAACCTAATACCGGATTCGGTTAGCATGTCAGCGTGAAGAGAGCCTGCTCTCTGAAATCCGATCCTGACCAGCTACATCTCTAGACTACATTTTCTGGAACCCTCCTCCTGACGACTACCCTATTAGAACCTCAGCCTGCTGCATGTCCTCATCTCCTTAGCTGTATTTTCTATGTTCATAAACTCAAGGGACAGCAGTGTTGGCAAATCTCTGAGGCTTAATGTGCCTAATTAACTCGCATATGCCACAGACAGGAGCCTGTGCTATTTATGGCACCGAGAAGTGAGAAAATGTCCCCTACCATGGGTATCAGGTAACTAACGCAGTTCTGGCAAAGTTTGGTTGTGAAACGCGAAGCCTCTGAAACCCATTGGTGTTAAGTGCACACCAAATATTCAATCCAGACTTGTCGTGCTTGAGCTATTCTGGGGCTCATAAACTTTTCATCAGCATCAGAGGTGAAATATTTGGCCTTATTTGTAAGTCCCATATTTCTAAAGACCTCGGGGGCTCATTTAGTATTCCCAGCAGAAAGGTCACAAGGTTGGTTTTCAGGGGTCCTGGTTGAGTGGAACTGATGACTTGAAGCAGGAGCTACTTTCATGATTTTCCAGGAACCAGTACCTTACTCCTCCTGTGTGTTGTCTACTCTGTCCCTTCCCCTAACCGCCCCCCAGCCAACCCCCCTAAACACAAGCACTGTTGTATAGAGCTGTTCAGGGCCCTTACATTTTCTGACCAAAACACTGAAACATTTATTTACTAGTAATATTAAGGAAGAAGGCTACTCCTTTTTAGGCAAACTATATTACAAAAGGCTTTGAAAATTTTCGTTTTATTGGCAGAGGAGAGGTTACTTAATTTCATAGAAACCTGAAATCTAAGTGTTAGAGAGTCTATTGAGATCATCTAGTCCCCCCTTAGTTTTCCAGGTGAATGGCCTGAGATCCACAGAGGTGAGAGGACCAGCCCACGAGCTCACAGCTGGGTCGTGGCAGATCTGTGCTCTATTACATACCAGTTCTCGGACCTCAGGCAAGTCACCTAACCACTCATGGCCTCAGTTTCCTCATAGAGGTTCTGAGGACTGAGTGAGATAATCCACTCCAAATATAATAATTGGCATGGTGCCTGGCACAGAGTCAATATTAGCTGTTGATGGTACTGCTATTATTTCCCAGATCACTTATTTCTAAGTTGCACTCTTCCTAGCACCGAGTTCTGTCCTTATACAACCAGCAGTACACGTAAATCTGGGCCTCAGAGGCTGCCTTATAATGGGATGCTGTGATGTTGTTTTAGAGAATGCAATGATCTTCCTCTCTGAAATATTCAAAGCCTCCAGAGGTTCAGAAACCTCATGAACAGAATAGCACAATAGGCCACTCCTAGATTCCTATTATCACACAAGCTAAGAACTGAATTTTTAAAAGAAAGGTGAAACTGTTTCCCTCATAAACAAGCTGCATACTTAAAGTCATGGAAAAGCCAATTTGCTGCTGTTTCCCTAGGAGTGGTTTATTTCTCACTTGGTGATTGTTAGAGATGTTTGGTCAACCTGGGCCCATTACCTGTAAGCATTCTCATTTGCTGACTTCGCTGCCTAGAATGTCCTCAAACAGCCTTGCTTGAAGGTGGTGGCACTAAAACAGGTCTCTGGGGGAGTCTGAGCTCTCCCTTACCTCCCAACACACCTGCCCTCTGGGTCCTGTCTTAGAAACTGTGCTGTAGCCCTCTCCTCCAGGAAGGCGGTGGGCAGGAAGGTGGTGGTTTGGCCCATGGCTGACTAACAACAGCTAATGTTTCTCGAGCACATATTACGTGCCAGGCTTTGCTTTAAGCATTTTGCATTTATTTTCTCCTTGAATCTACATGGCAATCCTATGAATTAGGCATATTACCGGTTCCATTTTGCAGATGGAGAAATTGAGGCACCCAGGAGTTAAATAACTTTCCCAGAGTGACACAGTATCCTCCCAACTGTCCAGGCCGGGATCTGACTCCCAGAGCATACGCCCTGCAGTGCACTGTCCCATCCATAGTCTTATCTGCTACTGGGCAAATCAACTAGGTGTTCATGCAAAACAGGGTTCAAATGTACTAAGGTTCCTTCCTGAGCAACCATTTTTTCTAGTTACTAGTATATCCTCCTAGAGTTTCTTTATGCAAAATCAAGCAAGTAGGAATTTAGACTTCCTATCCAAACTTTTATTCTATTTTATTTTTTTACCAAAAGTTGGCATACATATGTACCTGCTCAGCACCTTCTCTTTTTCATTTAACCTTACATGCACTTTTTTTTTTTTTTTTTTTTTTTTTTTGGGGGAGGGGGGCCCCTCCTTTTTTGGGCCCT
>NW_020174149.1:5248956-5257107 GCF_003031525.2 Neophocaena asiaeorientalis asiaeorientalis
TTTTTTTTTTTTTTTTTTTTTTTTTTTGCGGTACGTGGGCCTCTCACTGTTGTGGCCTCTCCCATTGCGGAGCAACATGCTCCGGACGTGTAGGCTCAGCGGCCATGGCGCACGGGCCCAGCCTCTCCGTGGCATGTGGGATCTTCCTGTACTGGGGCACGAACCCGTGTCCCCTGCATCGGCAGGCAAACTCTCAACCACTGCGCCACCAGGGAAGCCTCTTATATGCATTTTGAAAATAGTACTTTTGTCTGGGAAGATTTTTCTTTCCTGTTTGAACTTTTCCTCTCTGTGCTTGAAACTTGGAGATCCACAGTCCTGGAAACACTGATCTGACTTCCTGTCCTTTAACAAAGAAAAAAACTCAATTTTCCCTTTAAACTTGAATTCAGATATCAGTCAGATCCCAGCCAGGTCTCAGCCAGTCAGCGGTCTCCCTCCTCGTTCCTTGCATGAGAGCTACTCATTGACTCAAGTCCCTATGTCATTTGATTATTTTGGATTATGTGACAAGCTTTTTTTTTCTTTTAATATATTTATTTAATTTATTTATTTTTGTATGCACTGGGTCTTTGTTGCTGTGCACGGGTTTTCTCTAGTTGTGGCGGGCGGGGGCTACTCATCGTTGCGGTGAGCAGGCTTCTCATTGCGGTGGCTTCTCTTGTTGCGGAGCACAGGCTCTAGGCACGCGGGCTTCAGTAGTTGTGGCACGTGGGCTCAGTAGTTGTGGTTCGCGGGCTCTAGAGTGCAGGCTCAGTAGTTGTGGTGCACGGGCTTAGTTGCTCCGCGGCATGTGGGATCTTCCCGGACCAGGGCTTGAACCCGTGTCCCCTGCATTGGCAGGCGGATTCTTAACCACTGCGCCACCAGGGGAGCCCTTTTTTGTTCTTTTAATTAAATTGTATAAATTAAATTGGGTCCCTCTAGGACAGGGCCAAGCATTGGTACTTCTTGGAAATCAGCCAGCCTGTGAGGGGATGCAGACAGTGTTGATCTGGACCTTTGCGCAAGAATCCCCTGGGGCGTTCTTAGGCAGCATTTCCAACGGTGGCTGGAGGGGACCCTAGGAGGGGTCCCTGGCAGGACAAGTACCTCTCGCAGGACAAATAACTCTGGAAGCTCCGACTGCACTGGAGGTGACCTAGACATTCGTTTAGAACTAGCTCCTCTGGATTTCAGTGCAGAGGGAGAGTGGCTCCCTTTGCCCTGTTTATATATATGATGGGCCTCCAGCAGCCCTGAAAGGCAGAAACTGGGAGGCCCAGAGAGACTCCTAAGTTGCCTTAGGAGTCTAAATGTTCAAAAGGCCTAGGAAGAAAAATCTGGCTTGGTGCCAGTGGTGCGACTCTGTGATGGGCACTTCATCCCGTGGAAGCAAATGAATGGTGTGTTTTGAAATTAAGCACTTAGTGATTATTATGTTAGAGGTCTTAAAACATTTAGCTCTCAACTTATCAGGCCTCCATGTATGACATTTCACGTTAGCCAAAACGGCTGTATTTTTTAAAGACCTAAAAGATAAAATACATACCAACTTTCAAAATTATAAACAAAGAATTAGAATGACAGATTACTACAGGTTAAAAGAAACTGTTATCTTGGGTGTACATACAAAAGGTTCTCTTCTGATTTGGGAGGGACATGCTCAGGTCACGATAATTAAACATTGTTTTTCTCTCCTTAGTTCCAGAAAGTTTAGCACGAAGTTGCAGCAGGCAAAAAGAACAGCTGGATCATGCATCTTTCAAATGGGAAAAACTCGTGCCCTTAATCATGGATGAACCTGTGAGGAAATACTTTAGAAAAGACTGAACTCATCCATCCTTTCCTAGAATATGCAATCTGATCAGCACTCCTAGAAAAGCAGAGGGGAAGGAATAAAAATAATAGTCTGTGTTTATTTTTGTCTGGGATCTATGGAAATGTAGGTTTATGACTTGACTTGAGCTCTTATAGTTAAAATAGATGGTGTATATAATAGCCCTTGCTGCCAGGCCTGGGCTGGGCCTCACTGGATTTCACGAGCCAAGTGGTGGACCGTGGGCCCTCTAGAGTTGCAGACAATTTCCATTCCTGTCTCAGGTTTGGAACTCCTTGCACCAAGCCCTCAGCGGAGTTCCTGACTGCATAGTGGCCAGCTGTGACCATTGCCCTGCCGTCTCCTACCCTCCACCTTCACAGTCACTGACCCCCATAACAAAGTCACAGTCAGGTCTCTGATAACCGTATTTAGTTATAGTTTGCTGGAAAGAGAGACACCCAATAGTTTAGGTCTTCTTTCACTATTTTATTTTTAGTATACAATCTAATATAGTTTACTTCAAGCTTGAAAATGATATTCTATTTCTTTTTTGCAATTTGATCTCAGATTTTTGATTTGTAGCGTGTTTTGGGGGATGAGTGTAGGTACTCTTTTTATTTTTAAACAGCTTTATTGAGATATAATTCATATAGTATATAGACCATCCACTGAAAGTATACAATTCAGTGGTTTTTAGTATATTCACAAAGTTGTGCAACCGTCACCAAATGTCATTTTAGAACAGGTTCATCACTCCAAAAAGAAATTCTATGCTTCTTACCGGTTACTCCCTATTTCCCCCACTCCCCTGTGATTGGCAACCATAGTCTACTTTCTGTCTCTGTAGATTTGCCTATTCTGGCCAATTTCATATAATTTGAAATCATTCAATATATGGTCATTTGTGACTGGCTTCTTTCACTTGGTCCATTCATGCTGTAGCATATGTCAGTACTTCATTCCTTTTTATTACTAAGTAGTATTCCACGGTATAGATATACCACATTTTATTCATTCATTCATCAGTTCATGGGTATTTGCATTGTTTCCACTTCTTGACTATTGTGAATAACATTGCAATGATCATTCATGTACACGTTTTTGTGTGGATGTGTGTTTTCATTTCTTTTGGGTACATACTGTGAGTGGAATTGCCGGTTATGTGGCAACTTTACTATTCTCTGATTTTTTACAGAGCCAGGGGTCTCTGTCAAGATTTGGGTGAAGAGCACATATTTGAAAGGACAAAGAAAAGTCTTATTTCCAGACTTCTAAAAAAGTGCTAAATGAATACTATACTCAATTAAATGTAACTTTTAATGATTATTGAATTGAAAAATATGAGGTGAAAATGAAGTTAATCAAACACTCTCATCATTTGAGCCTTAAAGCTTTTATTTAATTGGGCTTTATCTCATTGACCTTCAAGTGACTTCATTATTTGGGAATCTAAAGTTAGCTTAATTTTTTCCCTTTTTACTTTTCTCCTGTGTTCCTACTGCCATTTCAGTACAACTTCCCCTAAGACTTTGTGCCGTATTTGTCAATATAGAGGAAGGTTTAGCCAATTTGCAAACAAAAAAAGAAGAAAAGAAAAAAGAAAACGCTCCTCCCCCAACAGTGGTTTTACATAAGCATTAACATATATTTCACTTGCTAATAAGGTACAACATTATACTAATCTAGTTGAATCTTTTCTTAGTCATCTGCCATCTGGTCTGTACCCTGAGTTACCCTTGAATTCCAGTTTAACACAGCAGACCCATCTAACCTCCCCAAAAGTTTAAAATTCAAATATGAGATCTTCACTGCTACTCAACTTATCAAAGAAGGCTGAGTTCAACCAGGGTCCAATCTTTCTGGGGTGGAATCTAGGAAAAACCCAAGTACTTTCTTGTAATACTGTGAGCAAAAGACTTCTGAGCCATTGACTCACTTTGTTCCAATACTCCACACCACCCTATGGCAAGAAGAAAACCAAAGTCTGACAAATTAAACCCCAACTTTCAAGGCTTTGAAAGCACTGTGGAAATAATTTTCTTTCCTATTTTAATGCTTCATAACCCTGATTATAATAATAAATAATGCTTACTTCATGTCTAATCGGGCTAACATCATGTATCATGGCACTTTATCTGAGGAGGCATTAAAATAGAGCAAGAAATCATTACTAAGAATGCAAAGCAAATTTGAAAAATCAGCAAAGTTTAAAATGAAATCTTCCTAGTTGATTTCATGTGCTACTTGCCTAATGATATTGTAACAGATAATTATAACTCAATCTAGAACATTTTTCAACTTCTTCTGTGGTACTGCACGGCTTGGGTGACTCCTCTGTGTATACCTGGGCACATCTGTTGCTGAGGAAACTCTTGCTTCTGGGCACATAATGGGTACCTACTCTTTTTGTCTGCCCAGCATTCGTTGCCCTCTTTTCTAGTAACCAGATTATTTTTAGGGAATTCCCTCTCCTGTATTGCATGCAGTTTTGGAGGGACCACCCTGCTGTTCCCCTGATTAGGTGAGGGTCACGTGACCTGAGCCTGGCCAATCAGATGTTCTCTCTTGGTAATCTGACTCTTGAAGAGTGGCGCTTGTAAGACAAAGGTGGCAGGTAATGATTCCTCCAGAGGCACACTGAGGAGACTATCCTTAAAGCATGGAGCTGCTCTGGTCCTGGCCTTTCAGCCTTTCTAGATTTTTCCATTAAATTCTCTTATCCCCTTGTTAACTTTGTCAATTCACTTCTGTTTCTTGCAACAAAAACCCAGCTACCATGAGGTTCTTAGTGTGGCAGTACATGCACTCACCCACCAAACCTTACTTCAGAAGGAAAGGTCATGTCTATACCTTCTTAGAACAGAACATCTCTCACTGAGCACCCGCCTATGGTTTAGATTTCAATTGTGGTACATTTTCTTCCTTAGAAGGTAGCACAGTGTATTGGGAAGACAGTCCATGCCCTGGAGTCAAACTGCCTGTGTTAAAATCCTGGCTTTGTGTCTTAACTAAATCTCAGTTTCCTTATCTGTTAAAAAAGAATAGTAGCATCTACTTTACAAGGTAGTTGAGAAAATTAAATAAGATCATTCACATAAAGTGCTTAACCTGGTGCCTGGTACATAAAAGATCCTCAACAACATTAACTATGAGGACAATAAGCTTAAATATACCTCCTTAGATTTCCTTTTATTTGGTCTGTGTGGCATCTCTCTTGGGATAACAGGATCAAGCAAATGTGATGTCCCTCAGATACAAAGATACATTATCAGGTGAAAATGTGTTTAGATTTATTTAGCAAGTAGTGATTGTAAGAGCCTTGAGTCAGGGACTTTGTTGGAATAGAGCTCTCTGTATTTAATTATTATCTGTTACATTCTGTCTCTCTCTTTCTCTCTCCCATTACATCATCTCTTTGGATTCCTCTTTTTTCCTTGACTCTTTATGGTCAAATCTTGCAGCTGAACAGTACCTCTAATTCAAGAAATAGTTATTGAGGGCCAGGCCCTGAACATAAGGATTAATAAGAATGATTTATGTCCTTAAGACCTAACACTCTCCCGCGTCTTCATGTCCATTTCTTTCCCTGACATTCACGCTCTTGGGAATTCTTACACAAATGGTCAAAAGGACTTCCTAACTGATCTTCCCTACTCTTCCTTCCAGCCCTCAAATCTCTCTGCTAGATTAATCTTCCTAAAATTCAGCTCTGACTACATATATCAGCAAAACCCGCTATAGCTCCTCATTACCCACCAAATAAGGCCACCCATCTTATCTCTAGTGTGTGGGGCTCTTACTATATGGTGTTACCTTTTCTTCTCTGTTGCCTCCCTTCTGTTCTCCATTGCCCTGACCATTGTCTCTTCCTTCCCAGCAGGATTTGCAATCCCCTCCCCACATGGGTCAAAACCCTGACTATTCTTTAAGGTGAGGAATAAATGCCACTTGTCTAAGTTTTTCCTGGTTTCCTAAAACACTCAAAGGCTCTCCCTCCCCTGAGCCTCTAGAGCACATTGTAATGCTGTCTCAGCTTTTTAGGACTCTGCCTTGTCTCATAGACACTGAGGTAAGACAGAGAGGACTCCTGGACTGTAAGAAAAGACTCTGAAACGTACTTCCAAGGAAAGAGTGGGGAATTTGGCTTTCTCTGGAAAATTTAAAGAAAGAAATACATATTTCAGGGAAATTTTTTTATAAGGTTCTGTCCTGCCTGGAAGTCAGTCAATGAACTAATGTCTGCAAAAGTTTGGGCTAATTAAAATTCTAGTAAATTTCTTGAGATAGTTTAAATTTCTTGAGACAGCACACACATTTAGTTTAGAATGGAGAACACTAGCACAGACTCTCACAAAGAGATTAAGGACTAACATGGAGGTATTTTCACTTTGCCAAAGGAAATAGTAGTCATGATAAAAATCCTAGAGGATGGGTTGTTTTGAGATTCTCTGTACCTTCTTGGGACTAGATAAGTTATTTTTCTTTCTTCCATGGTGAGTTGGGTCCTGGGATCCTTATCCAGTTCATTTCATGGTTCTTTGCAGAAACTTTGAGTACATGAGTCCCTATCAGGAAACAGTGTGAAAGAGGAGAGATATTGTATTGTCAGCACTTATCACATGTATGTTTAACTTCCATATCAAACCATAAGACACATACTACTTTCTCCATTTTTACAGGTGTCAGAATATTAATATTAGAGAGGTTTATGGACTTGTCCAGGATTACACAATAAGTGTTGAAGTGGGTATTCAAACTGAGGTCACACTCTTTCTGATTCCATTCAAACTTCCCACCACCCCTTTCTTATCTGTTCTCTTTTATTGACTTTCTCTCCCATATGGCCCTAGAGCCATCCTACTCCCCAACTCCTTGCCCCAACTCCCCACTGACCTTTCCCACTAACATATCAATCTAAGGCCTGTCCTTCACCTTCCAAAAGAATCAAAGGGAACTTTTCCTGTGTTTCTTTCCTTCAGGACTAGGTTACAAGCCATCTCAGAGATGATTTTGAGCTAAATTATCAGTCATATATCATGACTCAGAGACCACAATTTATTCACCTATGATTGCAGATTTATTTATTCCTCCTTTTAGTTCTATCAATTTTGCCTTGTGTATTTTGAAGTTTATGTTAAAAGGCACACGTGAATTTAGGATTGTTACATCTTTCTGATGAATTGACTCTTATCATTATGAAATGTTTCTCTCTATCTCTGGTAATATTCCTTGAAGTCTACTTTGATAATATGGCCACATCACTTTTTATGGTTGGCATTTGCATAATAATATTTTTTTCCATACTTTTACTTTCAACCTCTTTGAGTCCTTATATTTAATCTGTCTCCTGTAAACAGCATATAGTTGAGTCATTGAGTCATTTTTTAAAAAAAATCAAGTCTGATAGTCTCTGTCTTTTAATTGGAGTGTTTAATTCATTAACATTTAATGTAATTATTGACATAGCTGGATTTATGTATCCCATCTTCCTATTTGTTTTCTGTTTGTTTGTTTTCATGAAGTACTGCATTTGAATAGGAAACTCATGGATACAATGCTTCTACCCTTATTTGGTAATATATTTTAGAATACCTTAGCCCATGAAGTAAGGGGTCTTTCAGATATTACTCAGGTGTTGCCGGGTAAACATCTGAATTTTTTGCCTATCAGTAAGGAAATACCCAAATTATTTGACACTTAAGCTATTTTCAGTTTTTACTTCTATAAATGGCAGCTCAGAGACCATCTTAGCCCATGCCTTTTACCCCATTTTGGGCTGATATAATACAATAGAGTTCCAGAAGAAGGATCATTGAGTCAGAGTATTAAACATGTGTATAGTTAATGGTACACATTACTGTGTTGCTTTCCAAGTGGGTGGTAGCAATTTACTATGCAACCAGCAGTGCATGAGAGTGCCAATTTTGCCACACCTTTACCAGCATTGGATGTTTTCATGTAATTTAAAAATTATTTTATTTACAAATTTAATTATACCCTAACTTTTGGGATTGTATTTAGTATATCTTAATTTTTTTTATGTTCTGTAAGAACCTCAGAGCAGTAGGGGAAAATACAAAATCACTATTATGCTGAGAATTCTAAAGAATGTTTTTATATAGGCAGAGTGAAAAATTGTAGAGAAGATCCAGGGAGACTAAAGAATTCCCTGGTTGATTCCTGAGGAGCACAATTGCTACTTAATAGATCTCTCCATCCCCTCCTTTTCAAAAATCTCATGCCAAGTCTATATTCTGTTTCATTCTAAGGCATTGTCTCAAAAGGAATTTGCAAGATGCAAATTTTGATGCACCTAAGGGACAACTATGTGCTTAGAACAGCACTGCCCG
>NW_020174149.1:5257143-5263259 GCF_003031525.2 Neophocaena asiaeorientalis asiaeorientalis
ATCAGGGAAAAATGAAAATCTTTGCTAATTAGGTACCTTTGTAGTAAGGAAACACGATTTCTATTATGCAATCGAGTATGAACATTTCTTTCATTATAAACTGCAATTCTTCTTTGTTACGTGAAAGCAAGAACTAATTTTATTTTCAGATCAGTAGTTGGTGTGATGAATTAATAGATGTGAAATGTTAATATAGTGTAAAATAGCAAATTAGGCTGGTTGAGTTTGGGAGCATCTTTCTCATCAGACCACATGGCTATGGACAGGTTGCATGAATCACAGTAGGCTGTTGCTCTGGAGTTTTCTGGGTTGTAGAGACCTTCCTGATTGAGACAGGCCTCCTGAAAAATCACAATGGGACTTTGAATAGATGCTTTCATCTTTCAGGCTTGTCTCATAAAATTGGTGTGGTTCTGAAATGTGTTTTCTAAAGGGGTGTAATGTGCATCTGCTTTCTGCTGGGCAGGCTGAGCCAATAATGATTGCAATCAATAAGAAACTCTTTCATCACTAGAGTTTTATGATAGCGGCTTTAAGGGTCTCCTGACATGAGATGAACTCAGTTAAGTTTCATTGGTAATTTGCCAGATATACTTCATGAAATATACTCAGAGGAGTTCAGAATTCATTTTCACCTGCACCTATTGAAAGCCTCCAAAGATTATAGGAGACCCAAACCCATTTCCAACCTGGCCAGCACCTGAGGGTACTAGCCTACACAATCGGCTCCCAACTGTCTCAACCAGTTTTCACAGGGACATTGGCTGGCACAGATTTTCTTTCTTTTTTAAAAAAATATTTATTTATTTTCTTTATTTTATTTTTGGCTGTGTCAAGTCTTAGTTGCAGCATGAGGGATCTTTTGTTGCAGCGCGCGGGCTTCTCTCTAGTTGTAGCATGTGGGCTCTCCCTAGTTGTGGCGTGTGGGTTTTTTTTCTCTCTAGTGTGGCACACGGGCTCCAAGGTGCATGGGCTCTGTAGTTTGCAGCATGCGGGCTCTCTCATTGAGGAGCACGAAGGTCAGTAGTTGCGGCACACGGGCTTAGTTGACCCCCACCCCTCATGTGAGATCTTAGTTCCCTGACCAGGGATCGAACCGCGTCCCCTGCATTGGAAGGTGGATTTTTTATCACTGGACCACCAGGGAGGTCCCTGGCATGGATTTTCTATCCCAGCTTTAAAATTCCTCTCCTTTACCTGTCTTTCCTCTAACTGCCCCTCCCCACCCCTACACACATACACACTCACATACCCTATCTAGTTGCCCCTGCCCCACCCCAGGAGATATTCCAGTTTTGATGGTGTCCTAAGCTCTAGCAGCCTTCATGAAACTTAAAAAAAAAACAAAACACTCCTAAATTATTTTTGAGTTGTAGTGATGCTTTACAGCTATAATTTCACCTAAGCCTTACAATGGTATTTTGAGAAAGTAATAATTATTTTATAGAGGAGGAAATTGAGGCTCAGAAAAGTTAAGGAACTTTCCAAAGGTCATGCAACTATGACTTGGTGGATGAGGGATACTGAACCCAGATCTAATTTGACTTCAAAGCCCATAACCTTGCCAGATACTACTTTGGCTTCTAGGGAGAACTAGGTAACTCAACACTTGCTTTAACCTTGTCTAGACCAGTGAGTAGGTGAATAATCCATACTTTACTTGCTCAAATGAAAGGTTGTGTTTAGATATGCTTTATAAGTGCAAAAAGCACTATAGAAGTATAAGTGGATATCATAATATGTGATGTGATTGTTACTTGTTTGAAGGTCAACAAAGACATCTAGGTCCAAGGATCTCCTGACATCCTGGCAAGGCTTCTAGAAGTGTCTTTGTACTTAATTCTTTGGGTTGATGGGTCTGGCCCACCTTACTTTTACCTCCGCCATCCTTGGCCAGCACCAGTTTATCTATTAGGCATACTAGGCACAGCGCCTAGGGCCCATGGTACTTTTAGAGGTCCACAAAAATGTTTTAGTTTCTTTAAAATCAGAAGAAAAAAAGTGAATAGAATCCAGCCTGGATTATATTCATCTTTATGCCAACTCAGTCACAAAATAAAATTTTTAGTATATATAATATACTTTTAAATATATGTATATTTTAAATGGAAGAAACAGCCCATGAACGCAAAAGTGCCTGGGGTCTGTGAAAGTAATAATGCGGTGCTGACCTCAGCTCCTTCTGGCTGGGGCCATCGATGGGTCCAATCTGAAGTCTGCATTCCAGGCCACAGCCCCACTCTCCAGTGGGGCTTGGAGTTAAGTTTGGGTGCTGTGAGCTAGGGTTGGTTAGCCAGTTATAACCAATCTTAGTTGGTTTGTGGGCTCTCATGTATGTCCCTGCTTACCATGTGTGTCCTGAGACTTCTAGCCCATACTGCTTTCTCTGTCTGAATGCTTTCCCTTCCAATCTTTACCTGCCTAACTCCTGTTCAGCCTTTGAGATAGCTTAACTATCTCTTCCTTAGAAAGTCTTCCTTGACAACCTCTTCCCAATCTAAATTTTGTATCCTTGGTGTAATCTAGAGCAGGGGTCCCCAACCCCCGGGTCGAGGACCAGTGCTAGTCGGCGGCCTGTTAGGAACGGGGCCGCACAGCAGATGAGCGGCAGGCGAGTGAGTGAAGCTTCATCTGCCGCTAAACCATCCCCCCACTTACATTACCACCTGAACCATCCCTCCCATTGCTCGCAGTACCGCCTGAAAAAACCCCTCACCCCAGGGTCTATGGAAAAATTGCCCTCCACAAAACTGGTCCCTGGTGCCCAAAATGTTGGGGACCACTGATCTAGAGCATCTTGATTCACCTATGAAGTACTTGCTACACTCCATTGCTGTGTTTATTTGTCTGAATCCCATATTGGCTTAAGATCTATCTTCCTCTCCCTCAAAATGGGAGAAAATATTTGCAAACAAATCAACGGACAAAGGATTAATCTCCAAAATATATAAACAGCTCATGCAGCTCAATATTAAAAAAACAAACAACCCAATCCAAAAATGGGCTGAAGACCTAAATAGACATTTCTCCAAAGAAGACATACAGATGGCCAAGAAGCACATGAAAAGCTGCTCAACATCACTAATTATTAGAGAAATGCAAATCAAAACTACAATGAGGTATCACCTCACACCAGTTAGAATGGGCATCATCAGAAATCTACAAACAACAAATGCTGGAGAGGGTGTGGAGGAAAGGGAACCCTCTTGCACTGCTGGTGGGAATGTAAACTGATACAGCCACTATGGAGAACAGTATGGAGGTTCCTTAAAAAACTAAAAATAGAATTACCATATGACCCAGCAATCCCACTACTGGGCATATACCCAGGGAAAACCATAATTCAAAAAGACACATGCACCCCAATTTTCATTGCAGCACTATTTACAATAGCCAGGTCATGGAAGCTACCTAAATGCCCATCGGCAGACAAATGGATAAAGAAGATGTGGTACATATATACAATGGAATATTACTCAGCCATAAGAAGGAACAAAATTGGGTCATTTGTAGAGATGTGGATGGATCTAGAGACTGTCATACAGAGTGAAGCAAGTCAGAAAGAGAAAAACAAATATCGTATATTAATGCATATATGTGGAACATAGAAAAATGGTACAGATGAACCAGTTTGCAGGGCAGAAATTGAGACACAGATGTACAGAACAAATGTATGGAAGGAAAGCGGTGGGGGGTGGAGGTGGTGGTGGGATGAATTGGGAGATTGGGATTGACATGTATGCACTGATGTGTATAAAATGGATGACTAATAAGAACCTGCTGTATAAAAAAATAAAATAAAATTCAAAACAAAAACAAAACTTAACAAAAAACCAAACAACCTGATTGAAAATGAGCAAAAGACTTGAATAGATATTTCTCCAAAGAAGAGATAAAAATGGCCAATAAGCACATGAAAAGATGCTCATTAGGGAAATGCAAATCAAAACTGCAACGAGATACCACCTTACACCCATTAGGATGGCTACTATCAAAAAAGTAGAATATGAGTGTTTGCAAGGACATGGAGAAATTGGGACCCTGGTGTACTACTGGTGGAAATTGGTACCGTCAGTATGGAAAACAATATGGTGTTTCCTCAAGTAATTAAAGATAGAATTACTATATGATCCAGCAATTCCACTTCTGCACATATATCCCAAAGAATTGAAAGTAGGATCTCAAAGAGATATTTGTACATCCATGTTCATAGCAGCATTATTCATAATAACTAAACCATGCAAGCAACTCAAGTGTCCATCAGTGGATGAATGGATAAGCAAAATGTGGATATATATGCAATGGAATATTGTTCAGTCTTAAAAAGGAAGGAGATTCTGCAGTATGTTTACAACATGGATGAATCTTGGGGACATTATGCTAAATGAAATTAGCCAGTCAGAAAAAGATACATACTGTATGATCCCACTTATATGAGGTACTTAGAATAGTCAAAATCATACAAACAGAAAGTAGACTGGTGGTTACCAGGGGCTGGGGGCAAGGAATAATGGGGAGTTATTGCTTAATGGGTATAGAGCTTCAGTTTCACAAGATGAGAACAGTTATGGGGATGGACAGAGGTGATTTTTGCACAACAATGTGAACGTATTTGATACCGCTGAACTGTACACTTAAAAAATGGTTAAGATGGAAAAAAAATTGTTTATCATGAAATATATCAAATACAAAGTGTAAATAAAATACATATGTATAATTTAAAGAATAAAAAAAAAGATCTATCTTCCTCTGTTACATCTATGCATTTTCACTGGGTATCTCTGGTACCTAGTACAGGGCCTGATACTTGCTAGATGCTTGATAAATACTTGTTGAATGAATTAATGATTGATAAAATGTCTTCATAGCCAACCAAGTCCTGTAACCAGTGGTCCAGGGCAAGCTATGGGCCATATCCATACAACCCTCCCATGCCTTCCCATCGTGTTGGATCTCCCACACGATACAGTTCCAACTCATTGAGCTCTAGCTTGCTTGGTTACCTTGAATAGCGCCTCAGATCCCCTGGGATTGGGACTCACCCTCCACTAGTCAGAAATTAGACTGACACTTCTACCTGAATGAGACAACCATACTGAAAGTTTGCCCAGTTTACTTCTGTGATATAGGGTCAGATCTTTGGCAAGCATGACTAGCACCCTCCCTGGTTCCTGAGTGTTCAATTCTCATCTGAATTCATCCCTTATGAGCTCTGCTTCAAGACTACTTCACTGTGGTGTGGATTCTGCTTTGGTCTCAGATTCCTCTTTCTCTTCCATGGCTTCTGTGTCTCTGTAGGTTTCATGCTGCTGCCCATCCTAGGATAAAACAGAAGTTACAGAAAGCCTCAGCTGAAATGGAAGAGGTTTATCTATTAAGCCATTATCAACCATTAACACCAAGTGACTTTCTTTTCTGAATTCTTGCAATTCAGGTGAAGCTGAGGAAATATGAGGCATGATGAATACTTCAAAAATTTTCATTACGAATCAATATATATTCATTGTTGAAGATTTGTAATATAAAATAAGCAAAAGAAAGAAAATAAAAATCATTGAATAAATGTTTTTCTTTTTGCTCATCTATATTTTCAATTTTTCGACATTCAATATGTTTTTTTTTTTGCGGTACGCAGGTCTCTCACTGTTGTGGCCTCTCCCGTTGCGGAGCACAGGCTCCGGACGCACAGGCTCAGCGGCCATGGCTCACGGGCTCAGCCGCTCCGTGGCATGTGGGATCTTCCCGGACGGGGGCACGAACCCGTGTCCCCTGCATCGGCAGGCGGACTCAACCACTGCGCCACCAGGGAAGCCCCTGTATTACTATTATTTTTTATTTTACTTTATTTTTTATTTCTTTACAATGGTGTGTTAGTTTCTGCTTTATAACAAAGTGAATCAGTTATACATATACATATGTTCCCATATCTCTTCCCTCTTGCGTCTCCCTCAAGGTTCTTCATGACTGTTTTTTTCTTTCTAAAATTCCATATATATGTGTTAGCATGCGGTGTTTGTCTTTCTCTTTCTGACTTACTTCATTCTGTATGACAGACTCTAGGTCTATCCACCTCATTACAAATAGCTCAATTTCGTTTCTTTCTATGGCTGAGTAAT
>NW_020174149.1:5263337-5293661 GCF_003031525.2 Neophocaena asiaeorientalis asiaeorientalis
TCCCTCCCGGCCAGCCGTGGTGCACTAACCCACTGCAGGCTGTGTTCACGCCGCCAACACCAGTCCTCTCCCGGCGCTCCGACCGAAGCCCGAGCCTCAACTCCCAGCCCCGCCCGCCCCGACAGGTGAGCAGACAAGCCTTTCAGGCTGGTGAGTGCCGGTCGGCCCTGATCCTCTGTGTGGGAATCTCTCCGCTTTGCCCCCCGCACTCCTGTTGCTGTGCTCTCCTCCGCGGCTTGGAAGCTTTCCCCCCTCCGCCAGCCGCAGTCTCCGCCCGCGAAGGGGCTTCCTAGTGTGTAGAAACCTTTCCTCCTTCACGGCTCCCTCCCACTGGTGCAGGTCCCGTCCCTATCCTTTTGTCTCTGTTTATTCTTTTTTCTTTTGCCCTACCCAGGTACGTGGGGAGTTTCTTGCCTTTTGGGAGGTCTGAGGTCTTCTGCCAGCGTTCGTAGGTGTTTTGTAGAAGTTGTTCCACGTGTAGATGTATTTCTGGTGTATCTGTGTGGAGGAAGGTGATCTCCGCGTCTTACTCTTCCGCCATCTTCCCGGAAGCAAAAGACCCCTGTATTATTTTTATAATGAGAAAAAAGTTGTTTTTAATTTTTAAAAAGTTCAGGAAGGTATATTCCAAAATGTTAACAGCTTTTTTTTTCTGGATGGTAGGATTGTGGGTAATTTAAATTTTCTTTTTTGGGCTTTATTTCTTCCTATTTTTATATAATGATAACTGCTATTTTTGTGATAGAGATGAAACAATTTCACAATAACTGTTATTAAAATTAATTCCACCACTCAGAAAGAAATATTGCCAATATTTTGGTGTGTATCATTTAAGTCTTCTTCCTTATGTCTAGACAGAGTTTTAAAAAAATTGTTGTAGTCACACTGTATTGAAGCCTTATTATTATTTTTTAAATTAATTAATTAATTTATTTTTGGCTGCGTTGGGTCTTCGTTGCTGCGCGCGGGCTTTCTCTAGTTGCGGTGAGCGGGGGCTACTCTTCTTTGCGGTGCGCGGGCTTCTCGTTGTGGTGGCTTCTCTTGTGGAGCATGGGCTCTAGGGCCCGTGGGCTTCAGTAGTTCGGGCGCCTGGGCTTTGTAGTTGTGTCTCATGGGCTCTAGAGCGCAGACGCAGTAGTTGTGGCACGTGGGCTTAGTTGCTCCGCGGCAAGTGGGATCTTCCCGGACCAGGGCTTGAACCCGTGTCCCCTGCCTTGGCAGGCAGATTCTTAACCACTGTGCCACCAGGGAAGCCCTGAAGCTTTATTTTTAAACTTACCCACACATCTTAAGCATCTTTCTCCACGATTAAGATTCTGTCCACAAAATCAGTTTAAATGACTCCCTAGTACTCCACTGTACAACTATAACATAGTTTATTTAAACAATTCACTGTCATTGGACATTTATGTTGTTTCATACTATCATCATTGTTAGTAAAACTAATGACTATTTCCTTTGAGCAAATTCCTAGATCATTTTTTTTTTTTTGCATGCCCATTTGTAAGGTCTTGTATTCATATTGGAAATCCAAAATATAAGGTTCTGTTGGTAGAATCACCACAATGGGAACTTGAATGAAGTGGGGACCTGAGAGGGAACAGGAGAAAAATATTATGGTTATGGAGGACCACAAGTCTGGGTTGGGTAATGAGGCCTGTGTAAACTATACCAAGGTAAATACTGGTAAAGCCATGACAGCCTAGGATGAGGCAAAGAGTTATGTCCTTACTGTGGATGCCTGTACCCATCATCCAAAATCCAAAATTTCTTCTTGGCTTTGACTCTTTTGCCCAGGCTCCTCACTCGAGTTCCTGATCCAACGTTCAGTCTCGTTGCTGTGTTTTAAATTTCTGTGTCACTATTGCTTAGGGCTGCATTGCAATTTGTTTAGGTTGTGTCCTATGCTTTCTAGGGGACACCACTCATTGTAGTTTGTGAGTTGTACTGTCTGCACCACACAAGGGCACAACTCCAATGCAGTGGTCTTGCTCCTAATACTATTCCCATTCACTTTAGAAGGTTGGTGCTATTATGAATGTGATAGAAACTCTGGATGGAAATTTGGACAAAACAGTTCCTTGAAACTCAAACTATCTAGATTTCCTACAAATCTTTTTTGTTTTTTTTTTTCATTTGCCTTGGGAACCAGCTGAAATCAGAAGCATTAAGTATAACTGATCTTAAAATACATTAAAGATAGAAAAAAGATCCAAGTACCTGGTGTGCAGTCTAACTGTCCCAAATACTAAAATTTTATGTTCATCCATTTATGCTTTCCTCTGAGAATAGAAACATCTGAATGTAACAGTAAAGAGTGAAGTTACCACCTGCCTGCAGGAGAGGAGACATTTGAAAGCGCTCCCTGGGCTTCCCTGGTGGCGCAGTGGTTGAGAGTCCGCCTGGCAATGCAGGGGACACGGGTTCGTGCCCCGGTCCAGGAAGATCCCACATGTCGCGGAGCGGCTGGGCCCATGAGCCATGGCCACTGAGCCTGCGCGTCCGGAGCCTGTGCTCCGCAACGGGAGAGGCCACAGCAGTGAGAGGCCCGCGTACCGCAAAAAAAAAAAAAAAAAGCACTCCCTTCCTTGTGACCCTCTCTATTATAAAAGTTTCATGATAAATCCATCCCCAGCTCATGCCTAGGGTGATTTAAATACATGGCAGCAGAGTCTCCGGTGGTCAATTGAGGGATAATGAGTTGTAGAACAACCAAAGTGAACAGAAAAATCTTCTTAGTTCAAGCTTTTTGTTCTTCCTTTTTGAAGAGATGGACACATTAATTGCAAAGGAAAATAACAGATGAAGAGGAAAGGGAGGAAGAGAGGCTAAGTGAAAAGACTGAGTCTAGGCTTTGTGCTTACATCCAAATAAACACCAAGTAGTGTGCTAAAAATTCTGTATAGCACACAGCATATTCCATGTTGAATGTCCAAATGGAACATTTCTAACATCTTCCAGTGTTGGTCATAAGCAAAGAAGTGTATTTGGCATAAAGAAATATTTGGGTATATTTTGTGAAGTGGGAGATAACAGAAGATTCACCTCTGAGATCTGCCTGTCCCACTGTGTACGCACACACACACACATACACACACACTCACAGTTGTTATGACTTTCCACCTCTCTATATACTTTAAAATATACCAAAGGCCTTGAGGTTGGAAATCTTCCTACCCTTCCCTCTCAGGTCTCTCTTCTCCTCTCTGTGAGTACAATCACCGATTATAATCAGCTTCAGAATGATGCCTTTCCTTTCAAAATACATGGACAATGTTGAAAAATTTATTTTTCATTTGTGACATTTTATCTGTGAGTAACTTTGAACACTCATCTTTGCCATATGTTTAGGAGTACTTGGCAATAGGCATCCTCAAGAAAAATAAAGCAGAAGTCTGGAAGCTCGAATATTGAGTATTTTATACTATTTTCTAGACCATAACAAATTCCTATAAGGCAAGGAGAGTGTCTGATTTATGAAAAAAGTATTTCTCTGTTACATATCCTTGGAATCCAAAGAGCCAGGGATTCAAAGTGAAAACATATATATGTTCTCTTAGACTTTATATTCTTAGAGAGAGGAGAGAGAGAGGAAGAAAGGGAGGAAGAAGAAAGAAAAGTAACAAAAATAATAACCCCTTAAGCATTGGAACACAGTAGTTCTTAATAAAAGTCTTTTGTATTTACCACACTCTCTGAATGATTTTAAGATTTTTCTCTTTGTCTCTATTTTAATTATGACATGCTTTTGGCATGGTTTTCTTTGAGTTTCTAGTGCTTAGGGTTTATTGAGCTTCCTGGATCTGTGGGTAATGAAATTTGGAAAAGTTTCATCCTCATTTCTTTACATATTTTTTCTGCCTCACTCCCTCCTTCAGGGATTCCAGTTACATATATGTTAGGCCTCTTGAAGTTGTCACACAGTTCACAGATGCTCTTTCCTTTTAGTTTTTCGTCTCCGTGTTTCATTTTAAATAGTTCCTATGGCTGTGTCTTTAAGTTCACAAATTCTTCCTTCTGCCATGTCTAATCTGCTGTTAGTGCCATCCAGTGTACTTTACATCTCAGACGTTGTAGTTTTCATCTCTAGAAGTTTGATTTAGGTCTTCTTTTCTTGGCACATGATGTTTTGTGCTGTCCCTTTTTAAAGACTTATTTTGAAATAATTTTAGACTTAAAAATGAATTCAAAGAAAATTAAGTGCCTTGGAATGGTTTGATCCTTTCGGGTCTTGTTTTTAAGCTTTTTTAGACAAGACCAGAGCTTTAGCCTAGGGCTAAAAAAGAAAAAAAAGCCCACTGCTGAGGCAAAACACTTCTGAGTACTCTACCAAATGCCCCATGAATTATGAGTTTCTCCACTCTGGCTGGTGGGAAGGGGAACTACTTCAGTTCCTGGATGATTTCTGGAGATTATTTCCTCTAATCCTCATGTGCTTCTTTTCTCAGCTGTAGGCACTTTCCTTACTACAGAGCACTAATCAGTACTTAGTGTGAGTACTTGCTCAAGGGCAACTGCTCTGTAAATCTGTGAAGCTCTCTATGCAGTTTTCTCTTCTCTGGTACTCTGTTCTGTGTACTGTAGCTGCCTTGGCCTCCCTGTATTCCCAGTTCTCCCCAATGGAGGGAGATCTTGGGGTTTTCCTTGGGATTTTTTCCTGGGTTCTCCCTCCCTATGCCAGAGCCAGGTCGTAGAAGACTGAGGTAATTTCAGGACTCATTTCATATGTTTTCCATCTTTCAGGGATCGCTGCTCTTCATTGTCTTATGCCCAATGTCTTGAAAACTATATTTTGCATTTTTGTTTGTTTTTTACTGTGTCGCGGCCAGAGCAAAGTCAGTAAATGTAATAAATATTTTTTGAATGAATGAATAAACTCTGTATCCTGTGCTGTGGTGGGAGTTCATTAAAATGTTTTTACTGAAAATTGTTCTGTTCCTTGGAAAGCTAGATCAGAAGAGAACAGTAGTTCCTAATGGCAAAGAAGTTGGAACTATTTGACCATTTTGTCAGGAAACTTTGCTGTAACAGATGACCTCCAACCATTTAGTTTCCAAAATCCCAAGGGCCTGATGGGTCCAGCTTGGACCACATGTTCTTCTCTTGGCTTGAGAGTGCAGTGTGCCTTGGTTGACAATCCTATCAAAGCTGCTTACTGTGACAGGAAGGTAAGGCGCCAAAAAGGAAGCAGGGGTACTCTGTCCAAACAAAGGAGATGGAATCTGTGTAGTCAGACAAATAAATGTGTCCTGCCAGGAGTCATTTATGAAGAGGTTTATTGGATTTTTTAGTAATGAAATCTTACTGGCTTATGATACCATGGACTTGCAGGTAAATGAGTGCTGATCCCTTTTCATTGTGTTCTAAAACATTTCTAATGATATAATTCTCAGATGATTGATGTTTCATCCTATTATTAGGAGAATTTAGACATATATGCCCTGCTACACACACTTGGCTTCTTTTCTGAACTTCCAAAAATGCTCTTATACCTAACATATTTTGGCAGCAGGATGGCTACAAGATAGGGCAAGCCTAGAGGCCTCTGGTCTGGGAACCAGGCCAGGTTGGGTCAGGCAGAGAGCTTGATGTGAGGGTAAGAGGTTAGGAGTGCAAAGGTTCAGAAAGAATAGTTGGAAATGTGTGTGTGTGTGTGTGTGTGTGTGTGTGGTGTTGGAATCCAGAGAGCATGATTAAGATCTAGGCCTGGGGTGTCTGCAGTACCCCAGATGGGCAGATTGATGAATCACAGTATGTGGGCAGAAACAGAGACTAAGCATACAGGTACAATCCAAACTGAGCTTAAAGGAATAAGCAAAGAACTTATCCTCTAAGTTCTGTAAGATGAGGAACCATAGCACAGTGTCAGTACACATGGGAAGACATAGCCAGCACCTGAATTTCTTGTGATCTTTGAGGTTGGGCCATTTGTTCCCTGGTGGCTAGTGATTAGGGCATTGATGCCCTGTGGGTTCCTTACAATTCTAGCATCTGTTTGTTTCTTAAGTAGCTTAGCTGGTCCTTAAACTTGTGCCTGTGGCAGGACACCTGCATGTCATGGTGCTCTTTATGAAATCTCATAAAGTATTGATATGACAAAATATGTAATTTTGTGCTAAATCAGATATCACCTTATTTGGATTCTTGTACAGACATGTAGTAATATGTGTTAAAGATTTAAGAAGAACTTGAGATTAAAACTCAAAAAATAAGAAAACATGCATTATCTGGGTTTTTGTTTTGTGAAAATGGAAAAAATGTAATCTTTTCATCTTTCATTAGTGGAATACTTTGATTTAACTTGTATAACACTGGGGTTCTGTGTGAGTAAACGTCAAGAACACTTAGAATGGTGCAGTCCTTTTTCTTAAAGAAAAGCTTTTAATTGCAATATAATATATTTACATATAATATATTTACATATCCATATTACTGTGGATATATAGTTACTATAAATCCACAGTTCACCCCCTGCACTGTATGGATCTATGTACTGCTCAAACTGCCTTTAAGAAAGAACTCATTTTCCAGTTGTAAGGAGTGTGGTCAGCTGACAGCTTCCCATTGTTCATTCCTTCAGGTCTGCTTTTGAGTTGCTCTTCTCAAGGTGGCCCCAGCCAAGACCAGGTAAGGCTTTTTACAAAGGCTTAGTCATTTCTACCTACCATGGAATCCCTCCAATGAACAACTTTTGCTGTGGAGCTCCTAATGAGCTGGTAGATTCATTGCCAGCTCTGCCTGATGGTCTGACAGCTCTTCCTGCCAGTCCTACTTCTTCCCTTTTCCTCACCAATGTTACTCTCTAATAAACCTTTTGCACCCTCTCTCCACCTCGGCACCTGCTTCTGACCCAGCTGACGGACAGGTGCACATATCACAAGTGTACAGCTTGATGCATTTTTATAAAGTGAACACACTCATGTAACCAGCACATTATGAAGAAGATTATAAACAGCACTCTAGAAGTCTCCTTGTGCTACCTGCCTTCCAGTCATTACCCCGCTTCTAAGGGTAACCACGATCCTAACTCCTTAACATCCTGGATTAGTTTGTCCTGATATTGTACTTCGTGTAAATGAAATTTTAGTTTATCTCTTTTGTTTGACTTCTTTTGCTCAAGGTTATGCATTCATTTAAATTCTTTTAAGTACATAACAGTTGAGGTCTAAGTTTTCAAGTGAATGTTTGTATTTTTTCATCTTCACTCTGTTTACTTTCTCTGTCTTTTTGTTTCTCTGTCTCTCTTACACACACACACACACACACACACACACACACATACACACACACCACACAGAAAACAATGAATCTTTTCCAGTTCAATTTCCAATCTGATGTAGAATATATGTGTGACAATACTAAAAATTTCATAGTATGTTCAAAATACTAAATTAGCAAAATTAAGATAGGCTGGAATTGTCCATGCCTCTATTTGTCTCAAGCTTACCAAGTTTCTCTAGTTTAGTTTCCACTAGATCTGAGTCATGAGAGATAGATCACCTTTCAATACTATTCCAGAGGACAGTGACTGGTTTCAAATGACTGCCGATGGACCATTGATACTACACCTATGTTAAGCAGATCTTTCCCGAGTTTTAGTTTAGTCAACTCCCCAGCTCTGCCCTAGAGAAGTGGGGATCTTATTACACAATCTTTTTTTGTTCAATTCTAAAGACATTTCTTTGCTCATTAACTGCCTCCTGGTTCAATAGCTTCTAGAAAACCTCCTCTTTCTCAAGTTGCTTGATGGTCTAGGATTTCACTATATGTCTTGAAAGAATTTCCACCCCTTGATTCTTACTCCCTACCCAATTTAGGAGCATTCTTGAAAATAATAAAAGCAAATTTAAAGGCATTTCTCCTACTTGAGTATGTGCACTTATGTATATTATCGAGTCCTCTGGTGAGAGGACATCTTCCAAGGTGTTTTTGTTTATAGCTCTCTTGTTGGTGGGATTATTTTCAAAGCATTTTGGAAAGAGAATTCTCCATTTCTCCCTGGAGCAGAGAACATCTTGCTACAGATTGCTGTACTTTTGCATATGATTTTGTTTCAAACTCTTGAAACCAAAATGTTAGCTTAGTATAGTTAGCCTTCTCTTTCCATCCTTGCAAGCATTCCTAAATCTTCATGTTAGAAAGACAAATGAGATCAGCGTTCTTCTACCTTAGAAAATCAGTTTTTTCCTGATGCAGTGATATGTCAGTAATATTGACCAGATAAAAACTCTTTATTGGCTTTCTTTGGGGAATCAAATGCTGCACTATTCAGAGTAAACTTCAATAGAATGAATTGAATTCATATAAAAGCCTTTTATGTTTATATGTTTAAAAATCTAAATAGTGACTCTAAAGAGAGGGGTAAATGATGTGAATTTCTTCCCAAGGTTTTAAAAGGTTTCTGTTTTTATGACTCACACTAGAAGTAGTCTGTTATGAAGTGGATTATGTGTGAATCTAGGTAATTTCTTTGAGATCTGATCTGTGAGCAACAATGAAGTTTCATAGCCTTTAGCGGGGTTATATTTAATTAAATGTAGAATCTTACTATTTTAGAACTATAAATGACCTTAAAAATAATCTAAGGTAACTGCCCCTCCCTTTGCACACCTTCACAGATGGGGAAGCTGACACAGAGAACTGGGAAACAACTGACCATGTCACCCAGCTGACAGATCTGGGGCTTTTCAAATTGTCCACACTTTAGGGACTCTGGCTAGACTGGACAGTTGTTTTCCAGAGGTTGTTAGTGTTATAACCTTGAATTTACATATATTCGGTAAAGAAATACTGACATCGAAGGGTCATCTCATTTACCTCAACATTTAATGTTATTCTAACCTATTCTAACAAGTTTCTCAGTCAATGTCCATAAACATGCATTTAAAAAAGCCAAACTGTGCTGGATGAACCAGATTTAGGCCCTGCCTTCAGGGAGTGCAGAATCAAGAGGACTTGTGATGATCACAACACCACGCACGTGAAGACTGTGATGATAGACGAAAGTTACAGAGGGACCATTAACCCAAACTTGAAGGGGGCCTGAGAAAACAGGAGCGGATGAGAGCACTTCAAGGAATGGGCAGAGTGTGCCGGGTTCAAGAGTCACACCTGTGAGTCTACAGGGAAAAGTGATTTTAGATTTACCATGGAGAAAACCAGAAGGGAAAACAACAGAAGTGGAGAACTTGATCTAAGGTTAAGAAAACCAGTAAGCTCTGGATGGGAAGCCTGGAAACCCAGATTGTCCTCCTGGCTCTGCTGGTAACTGGCTGTACGACCTGGGCACGTCACATAACCTCTCTTGACCCCGGGTTCTTCACCTGAACCATAAGGACTGTGGGGTGATATCCAGAGTTCCTCAGACTCTAACATCTGAGGATTCTCTCAGTCTAGGTAGCTTTATACACTTATGCTTACTACTTGAGGACATGTAATAAATAAAATTTCTGAATTCTCTCCCATCCTGATCAGAATTAGATTACTAATTAATAAAACTGATTTAGAGAGGCATAGGCAATGCAGACTTCCCACTGTCTTCTTTACCTTTTCTAAGGGGAAGGAGAATAAATGTTTATAATTTATTGTGTTTCAGGTATTTTATTTAACCATTAAAATAATATTGCAGGCTAGGGATTACTATTTTCATTTTACAAATGAGGAAAGTGGGGCCCACGGAATTTAAGTCATTCGCTCTTCCATACACATTAACAGTGGTGCTGCTGGGATTTGAACCCAAGTCTATATACATTAATCCACTCAAACAAGTTCAAGAAAGAAGCACTTTATGTAAGAATTAACATGGATCTTCATGGAATTCCATGAGTACAGCTAGAAAAGGACCAGGACCTCACAAAGTCCAGAACTCTAGGGCATTTCTGGATCCAAGGTAGCCCTTATGACCCAAGGTCCAGGAGTCTAAGATCCTTACTCCGGTGTTCCATCAGTGATGTGATTTGACTGACAATCTGGGTATCTATTTATCTTTGTCTCTGATTATAACTAGCTCTAAAGCACTTATTCTTTTCATCTACTTTATCCTTTAAAAAGTTCATAGTTTTTGATTTCTCATAGTTTTGGCTTAATCATAACTTCAGCTTGCCAAGATCCCTCACAGCTCCTACTCTACTTCCCTCTCATAACCCCTACACTACTTCATGGCTGCTTTTTCTACATTCTTTAAATTTCCACTCTTTCTCCTAATTGCCTACATTACTCCATGTTTCCCAAACAAAATTACCAAGGAACTGGCCCAGCTCATCTTTCGTGTGAGCAATGTGAAACACAAACCTCCAAGCACACCCAGATCAACAGTGGGCACCTGACTGAGAGAAGACAATTCAGTGACTAACCAATGACTTATGACAGAGCTTGGAATGAAAATACTAGTAAGACTTATAACTCGTTGCCCGAAAGCTTATTTTTTTTTAGGAGGAAGTCTATGTAAGTCCACGCAATATGTTAACAAGTAAGCTGAAAGAACAAGAGAATTAATGCCCCCCAAAGCAGCGCGCAACCAAAGATGAATGGGGATTGGCAGACATGTCCCTGAGTTGCTCCTGCTGGAGCAGTTCTAGTTGCTGAGAGTAGTAAATGACTTGATAAAGCACCCCATTTTGGCTCCCTTCCCTTCCCTGATTAATTTCCCACCCCCTATTGGCAGTTCCTGGGATCACCTCCTAAGTGTACTATTTGTATTTTAATCCTTGACCCAGGTTCTATTTCTGGGGGAACCCAAACCAAGATCCTTCCCTGTTGTGTGTGTATGGTACACATCAATTAACATCTAATAGGTCCTGAGAAATGTTGATCCAAGGTACACGGGAGCTAGGAAAAAGGACCTTTATCTCAAAGTAGTTGAATTTCCTGAGACTTGTTGATAGCAAAATGAATAGCTCAAGTATTTTTGATTCAAGGTGTTATTCACTGGGAATAATTTGACATATATGAGGATCCTTGAATCTTAGATGTGTAACCATTCCATTTTTATTTTGCCTCTTTGTACTCTCACTGAAACACAGTTTACATTGTATTCTTTTGTATCTTCTTACACATCTCACAAGGAAGACATAGTAGAGCATTTTTCTCAGCATGACTGTAAATCCTGGTTGTGCTTTTGAGCTGGATCATTTTAGGTGTCATTTTGGGGACTCAATGAGTTACCACAAACATCTTTGTGATGTTAACGGAGGCAGAGACACAGTTTGGTCTGTCAGTATAAGAACTTTCTCCATTGTAAGATTTAGAAGCATAATGGTTTTCCAAGACTACATTTATTATACAAAGCTTTTAACTAATAGATTGCTAACCATTTCATTATTCTGATCTCTGAATTTTTAATCACATGTTATTATTAAAATACTGAGATGATTCAGGAGAGGAGTGAATTTGGAGAGAGGAGACCTAAATTTGTTTCCTGACTTCAACAGTTACCAGTTTGACCTCAGGTGATGAATCAACTTTTCTGAGTCTTAGTTTCACTACCTGTACAATGGAAATATTATCTACCTCACAAATACCTCGAAGCTCGCTGTGAGGATTAAATAAACTTGGATGCAAGGGAGAGTGCTTTATAAACAATTAAGATCCATACATGAGAGATATTTTAAAAGAGGAGTAATAATCTGCCATTTATGTAAACAAAAATATCCATGCTCGGGGAGGCTCCAAGGAAAAACACCTGGAAGAATTAGAGTGTATGAGTAGGTTTTCAGTGAAACAAAGGTGACTTATTAACAATCTCAACAAAGTTAGTCTCTTCAAACTTTTTTTTAAATTAATATGCTCAGGAGGGGGTTTAGATGTACAAATGTGTCACCTGTTCTTTCAACTTCTGAGCTTAGGAAGGGGTACACTGGCCCGAGACTAATTAAGAAGCATGTAGACTTATGTTTTAACACAGTTAAGTCTGGAAACCAAAGGTCTTCACCATCACAGCAGGCTTGCTCTCTTCATTATGACCAAGTTCACACAAGGTCCTGTTACCTGGTGAGAAAGCTTGGTCACCTATTTAAGTTCTAACTAGCTCAAACCTGTGCACTTTTCCAAATGGCCTACCAGAAAAACATAATTTTCTTAACTAAGAAGTTACTGGATCTCAGTTTCTCTCCCTTCACCCTCATCCCTTCAGAGACTGAATCTTCCATTTCCAGCCTTGGTCCTGAACTTCAGTGGCTCCTATTGAAGGAGGCTCTGTTGCCCGTGAGCTCGAGAATTTGTTATGTGTTTTAATATGGATGTCATTAAAATATAACATTTACCCGCTGAGAACATTATACTATTTATGAAGCTGTACAATTTCAGTAACTAAACTCAGCAAGCTTTTATTGCTCTCCCCACCTGTAATCACAGAAGTGCTGACTCATCATTCTAGAACCACAGCTTACCAGTATGCAGCTTCACTAAAATCTTCACCAAGTCTTGTTTTTCCATCATTTCTGTGTAACCCTTTTTTTTGTAGTTAACCCCTTTCTAAAAGGTTATCATTAATTAAAGGCTCAAATTAACACCAGGAAAACTTTCATCTCACAAAATTCTCAGTGCCTCCATGGTTAGAAAGAGCTATATTTCTAATACTATAATGATAAATTAAAATTCATGATTGTCTTTTAAAATTTTATAGTTTTTTTTAATGAATCTTTTTTTAAAATAAATTTATTTTTGGCTGCATTGGGTCTTCATTGCTGCATGCTGGCTTCTACTCTTTGTTGCAGTGCACGGGCTTCTTATTGCAGTGGCTTCTCTTCTTGTGGAGCACGGGCTCTAAGCGTGCAGGCTTCAGTAGTTGTGGCACGTGGGCTCGGTAGTTGTGGCTCACAGGTTCTAGAGTGCAGGCTCAGTAGTTGTGGCGCATGGGCCTAGTTGCTCCGTGGCATGTGGGATCTTCCTGGACCAGGGCTCGAACCCATGTTCCCTGCATTGGCAGGTGGATTCTTAACCACTGCACCACCAGGGAAGCCCAAAATTTTATAGGTATTTTAACAGTCAGTTTTGCTTTCTCTGAAGATATACCAAAAGAAGTCTTTGATGTACTGAAGTGATCTCTTCCTTATTTCCTTACCCTCTACTCTGGTTTATTTATTTTATTTTATGTTATACACACACACAATTTTCTTCTAAGTATCAGTCCATTTTTATTGGAATGTTTAAGTGATTTTGTATTTCTCTTAAGGTCCTTTAGACATAGTCAAATAACCATTTATACTGCATTACATCTTGATTCCCCCCCCCCGAAAAAAAGGGAATAAAGAGTGCCACATAGAAATGGACAAATAGTTCACCTGATCCCATTTTCACTTTGAACTGCAGTTGACATGAATACAGTTAAGGTGAGAGGAAGGTATGAGAACAGCAGAGAAAGTTAATTGTGCTCCAGAGAGTGCTATATTTATATCTCACCAACTTATTGTTAGTATATTGAGGACATGAGAAAAGTCTTCCTGTCTTCAACTGTGGTATGAGTGTATGTACAGAAATGTGAGGATTGATAGAGTTATAGTCACTAATACCATTCTGATGTCTAGAAGTTTTACATCATTTAAAATTTTTTACTAAGCTGTTCACCTCAATCATACCCTGAAGCAGTTATTTCCACAGGTTAATAATGTGTTATATAAAGAACGACTTCCTTTTTATTCTTGGTGAATTTGCCTTTTAATTTCATTTAGTGGCCATTTTGTCTTACATGATGGAATGGTGTAGATTTAAATGAACTCTCCAAAGATTGATAAAAATCGATGTCTGTTCACCACGCTTTGAACTATACTTCAACCTGATAAATGAAATTTGCTGTTTTCTTTTAAAAGGGAGGATCATAAAGAATATTTGATTATTTTGGTAAAGACAGGCTTCCCTTTGTAAAAAAGATGGTATATTATGGAATGACATTTATAACCTAATGTTATTTAGATAAAGTGGGGGAAAAAAACCCCAGTAAGACCTCAATGAGGGAAACACATCTGGAAAATACGGAAACCTGATAAAATATAAGGCAACCATTTTCGTCTTGTTCTGTGGGACCTTGTCGTTACCTGCTGGGGAAGTCCGGCAGGTCTGTTCAGACAGAGGCTGGCAATGCATTTATTAATCATTTCAGGAAAGATGAAGAATGCCTTCAAAGACAACACTCTCTCCTTGGCTTCACAGGATCTTTTAAGGTTTTACTGTTAATAAGATTAAATAAGAGATGGGCAGTAAAGATATTGGAGCAGAGTTTATTATGAGAAAAAGTACACATTAAGAATCGGGCTCCTCCACCACTTAGTTCAGCACTCTGTACACATTCTTCCATTCAGATTTTTTTATTGCTGTTTGCTTAGGGAAAAAAAGTCCCTGGTGAAAGAATGTGGGCATGAGTACATTAGCTGCCTCTCTAGTGCTCTGTCTGCTGTGCGGGGCCACTACAGCTTTGTAGTTGTCTGCTGGTCAGGGTTGTAGGCTGTTGCTGGCTACAAACCAACCTTCTCCTTACAAATAAAGGAGTCATCTGCCAGCATTGTATTTGCTGAGGCTCTTCGAAGCCAATCAGGACTGCCCTGGATGGAGGGGATGAGGAGAAGTTTATAATAGGATCAGTTTTGTTTGCAATTTGTTTCTAATAGATGCCAATAAGCCAGTTAACTAGGCTCCAGTTAATGGACATTTTATTGTTTCTCCCCCTGCTGTGCACATGACCTCTCCTTAGAAGCATTTGCAGTGCCCGAAAGCATGGATCTGCCACCTGGTAGCCGAGCGCTCTCTCCACTCTAGAAAACTTGTTCACCAGCCCCAGGCTGCAGACCAGGCCAAAATACTTTGATCAGCCTGTCATGGGAAATTTACAGCAACATTCGGGCTTTTGTTCCATGTGTATTTCTCCAAATATAATATCTCCCTCAAGAAATCAATGATAAGCTGTTAAACTAAAGAGCATGGTAACATCCACAGAGCAGTAAATTAATGGTCTTTTGTGGATAGATGGTTACAGATTTCATCATAAAAAATGGATAAAAGATTACATATCACGTAGAGCGAAACTTTTAATAACTCAACATGACTTTTCTTAATGGGTTTTATTCATTTTAATCATTATAGTGTCAATGATGATTATAGCCTTATTAGATTGTAGTGATTGAGGGGACTGTTTATGAGATATTGAAAATCTCAGGCTGCTCAGAATAGCCCAGCAGCCCGTGTGGGTTTGATGTGTAAGTTTATCTGGAGGAGTAGGGCTTGTCAGGAGAGTTTCAATTAATACTTTTACTAAATTGCTCCTGTCTTTAGTGACCTAGGTCACAGATGACTTAAGGATTCCACAACATCAGCTTTTCAAAATAGTTGAGCTGCAGCAGTGTAGATCAAAGAAGGTTCTGAGTGAGCGTGTGTGTTTAACTAAGGTAGGGCCAGGAAAGGCCTCGGACAAAAGTGGCATAAGTCCCTCTACCTCATTTTGCAGCCAAGAGAGTCCTCATTCTGCCTTATGGTTCCTCCCCAGAAAGGAGGTACTTTAATAACAGGATATAAATTTGGCCACAAGAATTTGGAAGGTTAAATTCTCAGTTTTTCTCTTAATGTCTGGACACGTGATTAAAATGTAAGCCAGGACTCTATCAGTGATTAATAAGGTGTTATTCCAGAGAAATACCCCAGGACCCTGTCATCCTAGGAAAATTATAGTAACTAAGGTGTAAATGTAACTAAAAAAACCAAAAAGAACCCTACAAATGAACACCTTCAATGAGACCATGATCAAAATACCATCCACCTGATATCCTCTGGATTTAGTATTGATTCTTTAGAATGTCTATTTCCATTACGAACAATTCTGTCACCTATCAGTTATTCCAAATGTTTCACTATAATGGAAGTCATATACAGCAGGCCCAGTAGAAGCAGTGCATCATGATGTCGTAGCAGGAGACCTGGTTTGCGTTTGGGCTACCCTCCTTTAGCAGCAGTGTTCTGGGGGGCAAGTCACTTGAACTGTCCCAGCCTCCATAGGAATAAGAATAATACCTGTTTTGCTTATCTCTTTCACAAGGTGATTAAGATAATCAAATAAGCCCACATCTGTGCTTAAGAAACCTTATGTTTTCCAGTTAATCTTTAGAGCTCCACTAAGATCCAGGAGCCAGAGGACCTGGCTTTTGTACAGGATTCAGCACTAGGTAGAAAATATCAAGTGGTTTGATGAAGATCTGGAAAAATCAAATTCAATCTTCATTTAATTGATTTAGCCCTAATTATTTGAAAAAAGAACAATGAAAGTCAAGAGAAACCTAGAAGGGCTTCTCTTTCTTTTTCTGGAGGGAGAAGAGGTGGATATTTGAGTTTAAAAGGATAGTACAAGCCACTGGGAAAGACTTAGGAAAGTACGGGTTGTCTGTGTTCATCTGTCAGATGGGCAGAACTGAGAATCAGCCTTAGTCTAGACCTTACCAAAAGAGAAAGGAACCAAGGGCTGCAGAGGAGAGCAGTTGACAAGCAGCAAGTGGGTGAAGACTATTGAATGTTCCAGTGAAAAGGGAATACACAGAAAGTAGGGAGGTGGTCTAGTAGGGGGAAGAGCATGGGTCTTGGGATCAGGCAGCCCTAGTGCAATCCTCCGTCACCAATGATGATGCTCCCCGCCCCACCCTGGCCCCCCAGTGGCCAGCCCTACTCAATATCCACGCACCTAACAAGGGACGCATGTGGAGTCAGCCATGTTTACTTCTGCTAAGGGTAGGTCTAGTCTAGCTGGTGGCTGGGGACACTCAAATGGCCTCAACATTTAATTCCCTCTGTCTATGCACTCTCCCTGGGAACTTCTATTCAAGCCTATGGCCTCCTTATGTACCAGTCACTCCCAGATTTCTGCCTCTAGCTCCAACTTTCTCCTGGGGTCTTGACATAACTTTCTGTCTTGCTGGTCATCTTTGCTTCAGCATGTCCACCTTAAATTTACCTTTTTTTCATCAAATATGTTCTTCCTCCTGAATTTCATAACTTGATTGGTAACATTCTCACTGACCCAGAGGTTAGAAATTGAATGTTTTTGTACCGCCTCCGCCCAGTTTATATGTTGAAATCCTAACCCCCAATGTGATGGTGTTAGGAGTTGGGGCCTTCAGGAAGTGATTAAGTCATGAGGATGGAGCCCTCATGAATGGAATTAGTGCCCTTATAAAAGAGACTGCATGGGGACTTCCCTGGTGGCACAGTGGTTAAGAATCCGCCTGCCTACGCAGGGGACATGGGTTTGAGCCCTGGTCTGGGAAGATCCCACATGCCGTGGAGCAGCTAAGCCCATGCACCACAACTACTGAGCCTGCGCTCTAGAGCCCGCAAGCCACAACTACTGAGCCCACGTGCCACAACTACTGAAGCCTGCACTCCTAGAGCCTGTGCTCTGCAACAAGAGAAGCCGCTGCAATAAGAAGCCCATGCACTGCAATGAAGAGTAGCTTGCCGCAACTAGAGAAAGCCCACACACAGCAACAAAGACCCGACACAGCCAAAAATAAATAAATAAATCTAAAAAAAAAAAAGAGAGAGAGACCCCAGAGAGCTCTCTTTTCCCTTCTGCCATGTGTGGACACAACGAGAAGCAGGCTGTCACCAGACACTGAATCTTCCAAAACCTTTATCTCAGACTTCCCAGCCTCCAGAACTGTGAGAAATAAATGTCTGTTGTTTCAGTCATCTAGTCTATGGTATTTTTGTTATAGCAGTCCAAACAGACTAAGATACCAGGTGACTGATTTTGGAGTCATCTTCCACTCCATATTCCTCACTCCCTACATCCAATCAGTCACTAAGCCCTGTCAATTCAAATTCCTTACTTGGTGGTTTGAAAATAGATCCCCAAATTCTTTGACATTTCTCCCATTGATAGGTGAGTCTATGTCTCTTCCACTTGAAACTAGACTTCTGTGACTGTTCTGACCAGTAGAGTGTGAAAGCGACACCATGTGACCCAAGGCTAATCCATAAAAGGTGGCTCAGCTTTGGTGGTTTCCTCCTTGGAACTCATCAGCAAAAGGCCTTCATGCTGTGGGGAAGCCCAAACTAGCACATGTGAAGGAATTACATAGAGAGGCCCTGAGAGGATGCTTGGCTAGCTCTCACCTACTCAGCCCCTCCACTTCTGAGGCTCCAACCACCATCTGACTACAACGATGATAAGCCTCTGACTAGATAAACTGCCTGGCAAGCCCTTCCCAAATTCTGACCCACAGAAACCATGAGAGTTGATAAAATAATTGTTGTTCTTTTTAGGAATCTGAAAAGAGGGTACAAGTGAACTTATCTACAAAACAGAAATAGAGTTACAGATGTAGAAAACAAACATGTTTACTGGGGGTAAGGGGAGGGAGAGATAAATGGGGAGATTGGGAGATTATACACACTATCGTATATAAAATAGGTAACTAGGAAGGACCTACCGTGCAGCACAGGGAACTCTACTCAGTGCTCTGTGGTGACCTATATGGGAAAAGAATCTAAAAAAGAGTGGGTATATGTATATGTATAGCTGATTCACTTAGCTATACACCTGAAATTAACACAACATTGTAAATCAATTATACTCCAATAAAAATTTTCAAAAAGAGAAAAAAATATTGAAAAAATAAACTGTAAAAAGAATTCTTGTTGTTTTCAGCCACGAAGTTTTGGGGTAAACTATAACTTAGCAGTAGTAACTGGACCTCTTACCATCCATCTTTCCCGTCCTACGACTGCCACCTTGGGTCAGGCCCTCGTCACCTTGCATGGCCAGTGGCTGGCACAGAGGAGGACTAATCTCAGTTTTGCCTGAAGGAAAGCCAAGTCCATGGGAACAGGCTTTGTGGACAGGATTAGGATCTTAAATCGAGTTAAGCCAGAATTTTCTGACAATAGATTTCTCTCTACATTGTAAAACTACAGATCTACGATCCAGATAAATCCAAGAACTAGGATGAGACACATGCCTCCACCAGAAATGAACAATCAAAAGGAAGAGAAAAGGTTTTTAAAAATGAATATTATCAAGTCCTATAAGAAGGATTTGTTTAGAGTTGGTTCAGATCATTTTTTTCCCCCAATTTACTCTTTTTGTTGTCTTGTCAGTTGAAATCAGTCCAGTTACTTGAGTTTTTCTTCCCAAAGGGCAAAACAAAGATTGTCTTACATTTTTCTTTTCATGCCAGCTGGTACTCTCCAGTTACCGTTGGAGACAAGGTTTTAACTTCTGTTAATCCTTAGACAACACTAAAAGGATTCAGAGAGCTTCTGAACTACTCTCCAGTTACCGTTGGAGACATTAAGGTTTTAACTTCTGTTAATCCTTAGACAACACTAAAAGGATTCAGAGAGCTTCTGATTTACACATTTAGTGAGAAACAACCTTCTGATTCTTATTGCCTTTTACATGTTCCATTTTTCAGTTTTATCTATTAGAATGTAAAATTTCAGCTCTTTTATAAATTGCCTATTAATATTTAATTTCTTATATCATTGTATTGTCACCGGATAACCACAATTGCTACAAGGAACAATAACAGAAGATGCGTTAACTATCAATAGACAAGGACTCAGATAGAAGAAGTAATACACATGAAAAATAGACTGTCAAGCAACATCAGCCTCAATGAGTGTGAATTTACAGTCGTGTACAGTAGCCACAATGGCTCTCACTGTTGATTCACCCTCTGATTACTCTGTGTGCACTGTAGACAAAATGGTCTAGGGGCTCCCCTGGTGGCGCAGTGGTTGAGAGTCCGCCTGCCGATGCAGGGGACACGGGTTCGTGCCCCGGTCTGGGAGGATCCCACATGCCGCGGAGCGCCTGGGCCCGTGGGCCATGGCCGCTGAGCCTGTGCGTCCGGAGCCTGTGCTCCACAACGGGAGAGGCCACAGCAGTGACAGGCCAGCGTACCGCCAAAAAAAAAAAAAAAAAATGGTCTAAATGAAGACCAAGGTAATAAGTGAACTATCTATCATCTCTTTTATTTTTATTCCAAGCTAGGGGAATTGGCAGAAAGAGAACAGTAAATTGAGATTCCTGCTGGTTCTGTGTCATAGGACTCTTTTAAAAACACTGAAGTCTCCGTGAATTATTTAAGACAGAGGATAGAAAGTAGGACTTTGCAATTTTACTGAAGCTTTATTTCAAGTTCCTTACCACCACTGTCATCTCAGGCTATGGGTTTTTGTTGTTGTTGTTCTGAAACTATCAGTACAAGAACATTTGCTTTCAGTAAAAGGTAGAGTGTCCAAGTCAGGAATTAATGGAAGAGTCAAAAATGGAAACAAATAGTGTAGGTGCAGGTTGAGAAGTCAGAGGAATATTTTCAGTTACTCAGAGAATCTCTGATTTTAGACCCTCTTTAAGTAATTTTACCACCTTGACATGTCTACTTGGAGGTCCCACAGCATCTTAAGCTCACCGTAGTTAAAATAAAACTTGCTTTTATATTTTCCCCTAACCATTCTACAGCACAACAAAACTAACCCCATCACTTTCATCTTGATTTTCTTTCTCGCCTTAATGGCACCATAATTTTTCCCCTCACTGGTGCTCATAACCTTACTTCCTGCTTCTATGTCCACTTACAATATTCAGTCATTGCTGGGAGAGACATTTACCATGAAGTAGATGAAGCTTACGTTCAGGGCCGCTCCTGTGCACAGGTCTTTTCCAGGGCTCTGGCAGCGGCACAGCACTGTGTTTTTGTAAAGGCCATATGTTTTTGTAAAATTGGGGGAAATAAAATATTTCGGCTGATGTCTCTTTCCACCGTGACCTCTCCTCAGCCACACTTGCCCTCTTGTCAGGTGCCAGCTTGGAGACTGGGCAAAAGGGACGTCGAATTGAGTTTGGGGATACATTTATTTGGGTTTAGTGGGATATATTTATGTGTTCTGGAGGCACTTCTGTTTATATTTAGTTAGTGCTAGTTGTTCCAATGTAGGGAACACCTTCCAGTATATTCCTACTGTCCACTGTGCTGAAGCTTTGGTCTTATAATGTAAAGAAGCAAGGCCAGCAGTGCATCATGCAGTGTGGGTGGGGAGAAGAAACAAGACATGCGTGTGTGGAACCAGAAGTTGGGCTATGGGAAGTTCTTTCAGTTCCCAGGCATGTAAAGTTGTAAGCAGATGATTCGCTTCTCATCAACGCCTGGTCAACAGAATAGTTCTTTCCTATCAAGAATGTACTCTAAAATGCAGTGTATACAATTATGAATCCACCATACATTTTTTTCTTTTGCAATGGGAATAATGAAAAATAGAGTTTATCAGCCTCTGTTTGTATGGCACAAATTGGTAGCAGGTCTATAAATATTAAGTCTGTCTCTAACAACTTACACACAAAATAAATTTAATAGAAATGTTTTTCAACTTTAAAGAATCCTAAAAATTTACATGACATCACCAATAATGAGTTGTGAGTCAAAAGAAACTTTTCTCAACTATCAATAATAGAAAACAAATTTTGGTCACCGATGCTAGAGGAGAGACTAAGTTATCTTCCTATTCTCTCCGTAGAAAATGGTATTATAAGATATTGGCTATATGAAGAAGCAGTCAAGGAGTGTATAGCCAAAAATGTACAAAAATAAGAATTATAGAGGTTTGTCAGGCAGTTGATTTTTAAAAATATGTTGTTTTTTTTCTCGATTTTGTAATTCGTGATTTCTTATTCTAAATAGATATTCACTTTTATACTTAATACTTTATTGTTTTTCTTTATAAAGGAATCATATAAGCTTCTTGATTATATGAACTTCATACCCACCAAACCTGGATTCATCCTGACCCAGCCCTATGGATTCTTCCTCTGTGGTGTTTCTTGACTCTGCACCATCTTTCTGTTTACGGCAGACATCACCTTTCTTCAGACACCATTTCATCTTGTGGTGGTCCAGCAGAGTAAGTACCAAAAGTGGTTCTCACTGCATCTTCTCCTTACTCTCATCCATGCTGCTTCCTCATATCAGATTACTCTTATTGATAACAACAACAAGTATGATCTATGCAGTACCTGTTAGGTACCAGGTACTTCATAGATACTGTCTTTAATTCCCACAATCACCCTAATAAGTAGGTATGACTACCATTGCAGAGATGAGGAAATCAGTTCCTTATAGTCCTTAAGGAACTTGCCCAAGGCCACAAAGTTACCACATGACAGAGGCAAGATTCAAACCCAGTTCCCCCAATTCTCAGTCTGCCAATAGCCTGCAGCCTCCCTCTTTTCTAAAATGCTCAGCTTCCCTCACTGCTTTCAGAAAGAAACCTTAACCTTCAGCCCTCCACAGCAAGATGCTGGCCTCTCCTTCCAGGAAAATGTGTCACCTTTCCTATTTACATGCCCCCAAGGCAGCCAAATGGAATCCCTGATGGTGCCCAGATGTGGCACATCTTTTCCCTGGCGCTGAACTTTCCCCTCCACAGTAACCCCTTCTCAATTTTCTGCAACCCTTGAATGCAAGTTTCATATGCCATCTCCACAGTCTCCCAAATGGGTGTGATAGCTCCTCCTCTTTAGGTTGCAAAGCATTTTGGTGTTGCTGTTAGGGATTATAGCACTTACTCTTCTTTTGATTTATAGGAGGAATATGGGCACTCATCTGTACATTGTTGCAATCATCTCATTTTATAGTTTACTTAGTTCACTTAATACCGTAGACATTCTCCATATTTCTGCACAGTCAGTAGTTTCCATGTTGAGTGGCTACATGTTTTATTTTTTGACATGAGTTATTTAAATATTTCCCTATATGCAGACTTTTTTTGTTTCAGTTTTTGTTTGTGTTTTTATGGTTGTTGTTGTTTGTTACTGTTAAAGTCAGCATTGGAAAGAACATCTTTGGAATGTAGATTTCTATGGCATTATTTCCCCAGGGTAAAACTCTAGACATGGTCTTACAGGATCAAAGAGCATGGACATTTTATGACTCCTGTGGCCCTGTTGCTTTTCAAAGGTTTCAAATTTACATTGTGATTGGTAGTACTGGATTGTACTAGTTTCACCTTAAAGCATTGGATGATATTTAATTTTCTGGTTTTTGCCACAAGAAGGTTGTTCCCTTTGTGTTTTGGTTTTCTTTTTGAGGTTGTCTTTTGAAATTGGGGTAGAGAAAGGAGGGACATGAAAAATTACGTGAATAAGTTGCTTTAAATTTTTAAAATTTTAAGTTGAATGGTGGAGGAAGGAGACAAGCTTGTGAATAATTTGATACACAAATATATCATAGTCTTCAAATCTACACAACTGTTACCTGATAACCAGGCTCAGTTGACTGATTGGTTGACTATATGCAGATGCAAATATTATGACTATGCCAGATGTGTAATTGGACAGCCACTGCCAATTAAACGAGGCAGCAAATTGAAGAGGTCTGGGAGATAATTGATTCTCCAAATTAGTAACCCAATTGGTCAAAATTACAATACTTGTTGAAGTTACTTTAAATTTTGATCTAATAGTAGTTAGAGGCTTTGCCTCACGTTCTATGAAGTATTCCTCTTTGCCGATGAAGTATTAAGGGACTGGTAATTTAGGCAAATAAATGATGATTGACTGATCAAACTTGCCAGATTAATATAAAATGTAATGATAGTAAATTCTCCAATAAAAGAAAATTGTTTAATATCTCTGTAGGGAGGTAGCCAAAAATACATTCTGCAAATATTTGGATACATTTTTTATAAGGTCCAGCAGCCCATTCCATTTTGCAGGTTTTCTTGATAAGTTCATAGACCCATCTTTTTGCTTTTACTATGGCAATAAGTAATAGTGTCTATTCCATGCCTTTTTCATACCTAATTGCCACTTTATTGTTCCTAAAGGGCAATTGGACTAAGACTTAAAAAGCTGAATTTAAAATGACTAATAAGAATGAAAAGAAGGAACCCAGAGATTGCAGAGCCATCACATTCTGATCCTATTTCCTACAGTTATATTTTAAGGTGATTAATAAGAATCACACATTGTTGAGAGAGTAACTGTCCTTTCTCAAGACCTAAACTTTAAGAACCACCTATTTACTCTCATTTGTGACACAGCATGTTCTGATTCTCCCAGATACCTTTGGCCAACCTTTCCCATCCAACACTGTCATTTATTGAAAAGTAAAATTATCCTGATGTTGAGCAGGATCCTGAAAGGAAAAGGAATCTGAAATAAGAACTATTGCTTCTCCACATACTGAGAATTCCACTTAATATGCAGCATTTGGAGTGTGATAGGATTTCTGGCATCTTCTTAATTGTGGCTCCTGGTTGCTTTATAGAAAAGAAGACTACGGCTCAGTCTATGCCCCCTAGAACAGAGAAATCTGGAGAGCACTCACTTTTCACTTAAAAAAAAAATTTTAAGTACCCACTAGTTGCAAGACCAAGTTCTGCAGCAATGATACTTCTGCATAGGTGAAGAATTCGGCTGCCTTGAACAAAAGTTATAGTCAAAACTGTTTCTGGGACTCTTGAGTAAATATAACCTAAAAGTATAACCCTCTACTGCTGCAGAAGCAATGTAAAACTTGAACATGATTTTTAGAATCTTTTTTGACAAAGCAAGTTTCTCCTGGATCCTGGGTAAGTGCACTAGGAAGGAGGCGGCACTTTCTGTGTTTAGAACTTACTAAGAGTTAGTGAATCTGAACCTTAATCATTGCAATTCTAGTTGGTGTGCTCCAAGTAAAGCACTAAATTGTGTTTTAAAGGGGTGAGTAGATGCTTTAAAAGTGTTTTAAAAATAAATGTCTGAATGTCAGTTTGGTTTCTGGGTTAAATTGCCTCTAAATTACCCAGTTCTAAAATCGCATTTCAAAGCTTCGGGAAACCCTGTCTGGGGCCTGTCTAGACCTCAGAACTGGCTTGGTTTGTTTTAAGGTTTCAACAAGGCCCCGGCCTGCTGGGTTTGCCTAATGCCAGGGAGAGACATGTGTGAGATGTGATGCAGATTTCTGAGGTACTGTTGTGGTTTTTTTTTTTATTATTATTATACTCTGTGTGGAAAAACAATTTAAAATATGATATCATGGTATATTTCTGGAATTGCATTATCCCTTGTCTTCAGAGCTTCTTAAGTGAAGAAGGGCAGAGTGGTGGATCACAACCAATGAAGTGGGATCAGAGGCCTGGCTTCTAGTCTGACACCATCACTAACCCACTAGGATCTGGAGAAGTCACTTAATCTCTCTGGGCTTCATTTCTCAAATGAGGACATTTAGAATATAAACTCTCTACAGTCTCTTTGGTTCTATGCATCTATAATATTACAAAAAGTGCTGACAAGTTTTCTAAATTTTATTGTATGCAATATGTTTTTACTGGAAAACAAACCAACAATTCAGCTCTAACTATATACCAGGCAAATCTAAACCTTAGAATGGACTTAGCAGCTGGGCTGTCATGAGTTAGTAAATAGGGGTTTATGGAGCCTCAGAAGCTCACGCAATTAGGGCACCAAGCCAGTTGGGGTTATACATCTGTCACAATTGGTGTGATGAAAGATTCTAACTGAATATACACTTTTAAGACATAGACAAGCTTTGGCTATTTTTTTAAAAGTAAAGTTTTGGAGAAAACTAGAAACATTGATCAAGTCAATTAGCTTATACCTTAGCAGTTCTGCTTTGCATGCATTTGACAGGATGGAACGTTCATAAATAGGTATATTTAAGCCCCCGACAGGGCTGGATTATATACTAGTCTGGCATGTGTGACTTCTACATTTCGTTAATTACTGCTTCATGCAGCACCTGCATTGCAAGTCGAGCACTGTGGGTCTGGTGGGCCCAACTCACACTGAAGGGATGAAGGGTATCACTCAGGTCTGTTGCCTGATCCTTTGAAGTTGGACAAGTAAGCAGGTCAGTCATTGGAGGATGGACAACTGGGCATCATACTGGGCCCTGTCATTCTGGCCAACAGAGGTGTTCCCTCAACAATCAAAGCCATTTACACATGAACTTGGAGCAAGGAAGCTCCCGGCATACAACGATGCTCCTACTTCTGGCACCTCCATCCTAATTTATGTGGTTCTTGCTTTGTGAGGAAACCTCATCTAGAGAGAGATATATTCACTGTCTACCTAGGGAAAATGAGAGGAAGTCTTTTTAGCTAGTTGAGAAAAAACACTCTTCTGTCTCCAATAATACCTATTGAACAGACTCATAGGCTAATTGTTAAACTCTCTTCTTTAGACCCATTTGGTGATGTGAATTTTCTCTTAAAGCATATCCCTGAAACTCTGTCTCATAAGAAAATTGGCTATAGAATGAAAAGTGAATGAAACCTGTGATAACAGTGTTTTACATTTTTAAGAAATTGAGGCACAATTCACATAACATACATCTAACCATTCCAAGGTGTACGATTCAGTGGCAGTGCACTGAATTCACAGTGTTGTACAATCACCACTTTCTCTCTAGTTTTCAAAACTTTTTCATCATCCCCAAAGAACACCCCATATCCATTAAGTAATAACTCCTCATTTCCTCTTCCCCCATCCCCTGGCAACCACTAATCTACTTTCTGTCTCTGTGGATTGGCCTAGTCTGAATGTATTTTAGGTTTTGAGGAGCTACTTTTATTCCAAAGTATTCAGCTCCAAAAGATATGAAGGAAAAGAGTATGGATCTGAAGAGAGAGTGTTTCTGTGATTATTAAATGTTTATCTGTCAGGGCCTCCGGCTTCCTTCCCTCTGAATTACAGCCACCTTCAGAGCACAGCAGGCTGCTGACCAGCCAGGAGGGAAGAATGATGTCCATTTAGTTCCAGGAAAGGCATAAATAGGGCCGAATAAAATGATTTTGGTTGGAGTTTGGTAATATTCAAGGGCTCGTTAATGGGGATTATGAACAAAGTGAGGAATGTGCTCCCAGCTGCCACCAAGTTATCAATGTGGTAAAGGATGGCCTGTGAGTTTCCTGACCTCTGTAGAAGGACACCCTTGTGCTCCATCCAACATACTGAATCTGTTAAGTGCTGAAGAAAACTGGACTCTCGGAAAAGGATGTGTAGTCTTTTATTCAGTCTCTGAGAGGTTGGTGCTTAAATCTGTGGGAACTTGGACGTTCACTCTTTTTTTTTTTTTTTGCGGTACGCGGGCTTCTCACTGTTGTGGCCTCTCCCGTTGCGGGGCACAGGCTCCGGACACGCAGGCTTAGCGGCCATGGCTCACTGGCCCAGCTGCTCGGTGGCATGTGGGATCTTCCCGGACCGGAGCACGAACCTGTGTCCCCTGCATCGGCAGGCTCTCCACCATTGCGCCACCAGGGAAGCCCCAAACGTTCACTTTTTTGATCTCAAATCTCAGAGGGAAGTGGCTTGGTTAGCAGGCTCTGTTAGGGTACCATTCTGAAGCTTCACAAAGCAAAAGAAGAGATCTTCTACCTTTTTCCCTTCTAACTCAGACAGTTACCAACCAGTTCCTACAGTTGAACTGAAAATATTTCTATATAGGTACAAAATGAGAAAAAAAAAATGTATGAACCAAAAAAAGCAGCTCTGTGATCTTGTTTTTTCATTAAGTATTTTATAAACCTGGGAACTACAGGAATGCTAGGCTGGGAAGAGAAAGGGAAATGAAGAAAATAACAAAAAATGCAAAAAGGTCTTTTTATCCCTCAAGCATCATTCTTCAGTGAGTAAAAAATGTTTCCAAATACCTGCCTATGTTCCAGGAATATTTAAGAAATCTTAATAAACTCACTCCCGTTTCCTTATTATTCCATGACCTAGTCATTTTTTCCCCTCTAGAATTAAGTACCAAGTTGCACGGGATATGGAAATACGTGAGTTTCATCCAAAACCTGTAATTTTTCCTAGGTGAGCTCTTTCATTACTCACATAAAGTAGCATTGTACATAAACATTTTGTGATTTCCAGCCCATGATTTTTTTATATTGTTCATCTCTGTTTGTTTGTTCTTTAATTCTTCTAGATCTTTGTTAAACATTTCTTGCATCTTCTTGATCTTTGCCTCCATTCTTTTTCTGAGGTCCTGGATCATCTTCACTATCATTACTCTGAATTCTTTTTCTGGAAGGTTGCCTATCTCCACTTCATTTAGTTGTTTTTCTGGGGTTTTATCTTGTTCCTTGATCTGGTACATAGCCCTCTGCCTTTTCATCTTGTCTATCTTTCTGTGAATGTGGTTTTTGTTCCACAGGCTGCACAACTGTAGTTCTTCTAGCAGCCCATGATTTGTTAAAAGCAACTTGCCTTCCCCCCTAAAGTTCTGCCCAGGTAATACAATAAGTGAAAATGCTTATTCTTTGCCATCTAGCTTTTAAAATTTGTCAACAGTGAACATTCACTGAAATTTGCTCTACTGCATGGGGCATAAGCACTGTTTTAAGAGAAAAGGGAAAGGTATAAGCAAATGGGAATGTAGTTTGTTTTCCTACTTTTGAATTGAAAGAAGAGCTATTTTGCATTTCCTCAAAATTTGGAAATAAGTGGGGCAGGTTGGGATGGGTATGCATGGGGCAGGAGGATGAGAAAGAGGAGAAGAGAGAAGGCTGCCTGCAGGGATTTCCCTAAGCATGGCTAGGGCTGGGCAGGCAATAAGTCTCTGAATAGACAGGGGCTTATGGGAGGTTTGTGACTATCTCTCTCACTGGGAATCCCTCCCAGGCGTGGCTTTGGTGGAAGGCTGAGCTGGCATCATGGGTGTGTGACTTGTGCAGTGGCGCAAGGCCTGGTGCTCAGAGGCCCACACTTGGTTTAAGGCTCTGCTGTCAATATCTTGAAATTCTTAATAATTTTATTTTTGAACTTGTGTTTTGTATATTAATCTGATGGGGCATGGAGTATGCGTGTGAGCATTCCCGTAATATTCGAGTTCGCTGTTCCTTACACCCCATTTGTATATAGGGCTTGTGATGCCTCAAAAGCACAAAATTCTAGTGGACCCACCACCATGTGTGGGAGTTCAGCAAGACTCAAAGTGAGTACGTAGGTAAGCCTGTTAGGCCTGTCACTGAGTCGGGGGAGCTGAAAGCCCCAAGAGGCCAGGCTTTGAAAGCTTTCCAGAATTTGCATCGAATGCAAAAAGAAGTGGAGTTCTAGGAAACACAGATGACCAAGGAATGCTATCCTTTCTTACCTTTGTTACTTTCTTGTCAGAGTTACCATTTATCCTGAAAGTGATGATGTAAAAGGAAAGGGAAATATAGGGCAAACCATAATTGCTTTTCCTTTCTGTCTGACCCTCCTCAGTCAGCCAGAGCCAAAAGTAAAGTGCTGATAGAACACGTACTTATGCAAAAGGGAAAGAAAGCCCGCTGAACTCATTTTGTGCAACATTTTCACTGTTTTTGATAAGAACAAAATACATATGCATGGATGAAGTACAAAACATGAATTGTGTAATTTTGGTGATTCCACATATACGTTCAATGCTCTTATATTTTCATGTAAAACTGGCATTGCACATTATAAAGATAAACAGTAAAATTCATGCTAATAATTTAGATTTTTAATTTTTCTTTATTTAGTACTGCATGTGGCAAATAAGAACATACCATGACACGTTGAAAGACCGAGAAAGACAGGAAGAAACATTGCAATTTAGCACCTGTAGTTCCTCCTGATTTTTGAACGAGGAATGCCACACTTTCATTTGTGTAGCTGGCCTAAAGGAAGGTGTGCAGGTGCAGTGCTGGGGCTGGTGGGGCTACATAGTTTTTCAAAATGACTCTGAGTACTTTGACGATTCCTTCTTTTTTCTTAATAATTTCTCTTAATACCAAATACCATGTTTCTCCTCCAGATCACTTTGCCCTGCTCTATTTCTATGAGATGGGCCCATTTTTCAAGTGAGAGCATAAGCCCTGAGGAGTAGTTTGTACTTGGTGTCTCCTAGGGCTGATGCAAGGGCTAAGAGCTCAAGTCCCTCTGTTCTTTCCCCAGAGCTGGGCTGCTTCCAGTGAACCTCATGTTCAAGTTTATATTATGGGTCATTAAAAAACTTTCTATAAAAAATTTTAAAAGAACAATAGCAATGTAAAAAGTTTTTAAGTAGGGCTTCCCTAGTGGCACAGTGGTTGAGAGTCCGCCTGCCGATGCAGGGGACACGGGTTCGTGCCCCGGTCCGGGAAGATCCCACATGCTGCAGAGCGGCTGGGCCCGTGAGCCATGGCCACTGAGCCTGCGCTTCCGGAGCCTGTGCTCTGCAACAGGAGAGGCCACAACAGTGAGGCCTGCGTACCGCAAAAAAAAAAAAGTTTTTAAGTAATATAAAAAGGGTAAAAAAAAATCATTTGGGTGACTTTTTTTTCAAGGGCCTAAAACCACTATCAGATATTAGTATAATTTGGGACATCATGAATCATCTCTTTTTTTTTTTTTTTTTTTTTTTT